>NC_057806.1:239499870-239799870 GCF_018294505.1 Triticum aestivum
GTGGGGGGGGGGTTGACTTCAGATAAAGAGTGAGGTGTCTATATTTGAGGGACTTTAGCGTAATTGAGATATTGTGCACTCATGGTTGATCAATTTTTTCACACTTTGTACTATGAGATAGCGATACTTTTGAACATGCGTGACATACCTTGATGTACCAGAATTACAAACCTTGGAATTTTGGAATTCGACTCCATCATTAGCTTTTGTAATTCATTTAAACGGAGGTACATTTTTTAAGCCGGGATTTTGTGATTTCAAATTCATATATCAAACCTAGAGATATACACATACGGGCATGTTCAAACTTTATAATCATCCACTTTATTCATACACATACATATTTTTGCTTTTGTCATCATATTTAGGATAAACACATTTGGAATTTCATTTGAATTGGACCATATGATGGTATTTGCTTGTAGTAGCTCAATGATCCATATTTGAATTTTATGGACAATCTAAGTTTCGAGTTGGAGACATTGATTTTCAGAACTTGCACATTTTTTTGCGTGCAAAACAAAAAAATTATCGGCCATGATATCATAGTCGGCCGTATGAGAGCAGAGTACTTATAATTTTAGGTGCCAAAAGCTTCAAACTTCCCGCTCACATCGAAATATCACGCGCCCGAAAGTTTAGCCTTGTGATATTCCTGTTTTACCCCTGCCACTTGAACGGAAAAGGGCTGCTTTGGTAACTCCATTGTTTTCCCCTCTTTGCCCCCAACATTCTTCCCCAGAGCCCCTCACCTTCCCCTCCCCGACCCCCCCCCCCACCACGGCAAGCCGCCGAATCTAGTCCTCCGCCGCAGCGGTGGACCTCACACCCCGCCGGATCTACCTTCCGCACCTTGGAACCCCCAACTGCCAACTCACCACTTCACCGGATCTGCTTCAGCGACTGGCTTGTCCACCGCTCCAGATCTCCTTGACCGCCATCATGGTCCACCGCACCGGATTTGCTTAACCGGCGCCCTCGTCCACCACAGCATAGGCCCTTCACTGACTCCCTCGTCCGCCCCTTCGCTGGCCCTTCATACAAGCCCTTGTCCGCCGCAACAGATCCGCCTCACCGAAAGCATTGTACAACGCGCCCGCCGAAGCCTTCGTCCACTACACCGGACCCGCTCCACGGACGCCATATTCAACTCCACCGGCCCTGCTTTACCGACGCTGCAGCCTCATCAGGTTATTTTGATTTGTACTCCTTCAGTTTTTCTCTTTATCGTGCAACTGTTCACTTACCACAGATGAGCTTTCTTGTATGTCGACAGGCGCCGCAACCGTAGCACCGGAGCCGCTTCAGCGACGGCCACAGCTGGCCCAAACTCAACCGCAACACGAGCACCATCGACGATCCTTAGCTATCAAGTATGACAACGATACCCATACGCCGCCGAGAATCAGGTACTATTATCCAACGGCCGGCGCCTACGTTCACTTTCCTAGCATAAGCACCGCACCTTTGAATTTCTTCAGGGCATCATTCAGTTTTTCATGAGACGTGTTATTCTGCTTGCACCTGTAGGGCCATACTTCTGGCAGTGAACATGTTACATGTGCTAAAATACATACCAGTGCACATATAGTTAATATGCTTTAGTTTTATTCTGATGCCACCTATTGGTTCCATCAGACTGCTTAATGTTCTCTATGTTTAATTACACATCAGCAAACTAGCATGTGGTTCCGCTGCTTTTTGTTTGTTTTACCCTACATTTTCTGATGCTAGCTATTACATCACTGCTCCGAGCCTCTGTTCATTACTTGTTTGTGTGTTCTTGATCTTCCCAAGTTGCATGACTAATTTGATGCTTCTATTAATTATGGAGCTGCCAACCCCATCAAGAAAAATATTCGTTCTTTTGGGGCTGGCACCTCGAACAAACATAAAAATAGAGGGAAGCAGATATACTCCCTCTGATTCTATTTAATCTGCCCATAACTCTTGACCTGCATACCAAGGAGGGCACTGGTTTAATTTTTCTGGACTAGTTTGCCAATTAATTAGGGCAGAGGCGGATGGGGCGGGGCACAAAAGGAAACCAGCGCTAGGAATCGGCAACACACAGACTAATACGAGAAAACTGAGAAAAAGTTATACGCAAAGTAAAAAGAATCGGAGGGAGTATTGTCATGTATGCACACACCCTTCTTTCATTAGTTTAGATGAACCACTGATGATCAATTTGGACCAGTGCATGCGATTAAAATTAATGTTACCTAAATAGATGGTGCAGAATAAACTACAACAACAAGATTTGCAACCACAGGATGATGACGATATCTTCAAAGAACATTGCAACAACATCTAGGCTTCACAGCAACATATGGTAAGCCAGTGTGTTTTAGTACATGTGAAATGTAATGCGAGTGGGCTGCTTTCTTGGCTTGTGCCCTCAACGTGTAATCCTACCGAATTACAAATAGTTCAGTTGTCTACTTTGCTGTATTGCTTGATTCGAATGCTTATTTGTTGTTACGCTATACCTGAGTTGGCCAATATGTCAGCAGTGCCTGCTGTACTATCGTAAAGAAATGCATGCCTATTCCATTTGGGTCCTTAACTTTTCCTCTCAACTTCATCACAAGATTGTCTTCGTAGTTTATATGAGGCCACACTGTTAAGTGCTTTCTCAGATTATTTCAACTGCTTAGATGCCTTGGCAACTTAAAAATATAGCGGTTGTACACTCCCTTTCAACTAGGGATGTCAACTGGGTCCGGTTTAATCCTGATTAAAGTCCACTAGTGGTATGATAGTTCAAAAGAGTTTTTATTTTTTGAGGAAAATGAACTAGGGAGTTAGCAAAAACTAAATAGATGGGACTGGCGGATTTCGTTTATTTGCCACTTACATCCCTAGTTTCATCTTACCATTTTAATTTCTTTTCGGCTGATGCTGCTTTGAACCATTTAAATATAGTTTGCCATGCTCGGCAATAATTCGTCCGTCATTTACCATGTAAGCTTACTGCCTGGATCATACGATAACTATCTCTTACTGATGTCTAGCGGAAACCTTTCAGGATGCCGTTCACACTAGGACACAATGTACAACCCCAGAATCTATTTGTGGAAGCAGTGCGCCATCCATGTTACCATATGGTAGCAGTTCAGAGGCAACACCGCCGGAGAGCAGTCTGAGCACAGATATTATAGTGCTTGAGGCTCTACTAGAGGCAGAAAGATGGTGTGGCTGCCATGAATGAGGTAATATTTATCTTGAGGCTGGAAATTACCGAATTAGCGGCACGCATTATGCAAGCAACCCATGAATTGGAGGAAGTAAGAATGTTGCATTTGAAGACGGAGGAGGTCCTGCTGTTTCTGCTATCTGAATCCCAAGATAATCCCGGTTCTTCTTTAGATACCAGTTCAAATTTTCATTAGATTATTGTACTTGTATGTTGTGTCATGTCTCTGAATGGATTATGTTGCAAGACCCCCTGTGTTGTCCATGTGTTGTAATGATCCGAATTTTTTAGGCGAGGTAATCCTCAGAACTTGTATGATTGACATAAGGTGAAATGTTTGTCGTGTGAGCATATTGTATTGGATGAAATAACTATTTGACTCAAAGTGTATCCAACCTACTGAATTCGAAGATCACGACATTTCTAAATCATAATCATATATAAAGGTGTTATAAATCTTTATTGTGGTTTTGAAGAAATAAATAACAAAACGTATAATTATGTGTGGATATTCGTAATCGAATACAAATTGGATTTGAATTTAGTTTGCCAGGTGCCAGGGCAAACGTGAATGCTAATTCTCCCAAGTTTTGAACGAAGCGGCTAAACACCCACTATAATTTGTGGACTGCTCGAAGCAAGTGTTTGCGAGATGGAAATTACTGTCTACCCCTGACACTTGACATCCTTATCGATAGGATTTACACGGCTGTCGATAGGTAGACTAGTAACTTCAATCAGACGTGACACGACGGCCTCTGAGCCCATTCAGACACGGTGGGCGCCAAACGTGGGCGGCAAAACACATTTGATTCAAGCTCGTTCGAAAGATATGTGTCTCTTCCTCCATTTCCCCATTCATACAGGGTGGCCGGCAAAACAAACTCTCCTCGTCTAAAATCGATGTAGGCTTATATTTTAAATAAGGGCAGATGTGTAACTTCCATCAGACATGACACAACCGCCCTACCTATCAACCCCGTTCATACACCGTGGGCGCCAACCGTGGGCGGAAAAACACCCTCTCCTCGCCCGAAATAGTTACCGGCAAATATTTGGGAGATGCGAGATTACCATCCTATCTCCAACCGACGCGATGTCCGAAATTTTAAACGGGGGATAAGTTCGTAACTTTCCCCCATTTCAGAGAAGCGCGTCCCAAAGTTTGAGATCCCCCCTCCCCTCCATTTCCCCATTCATACACCATCGGCGGCACGACAACCTCCGCACTACGGCCAGCCTCCTCCGTCCGCCACCCCATCCTCCACCTTGCCGGAGCCGCTACCCCTACCCCGTCGTCCACTGCAAGAGATGGACGTCTCTCATCCATGGTGCTGGACCAGCATCCTTTCATCGCCTCCTCTCGCTTCATCGGCGCCGTCGTCCACCTTGCCGTTGTAGCTCCTACGACCGCCTCGTCCACGGCAATAGGATATATCCCCCGACCCGGCCGTCTACCATCTAAAGTCTTCTTCCCCGCAGCCGACAGCCATCGCACCCTCAGCACCCTCAACGTATCAGTATAGGCCTACACGGCGTCTCAAGAGAGGTGGTACTCTTCCATATGTGCTTAAGTTATTGATCTCACCCGGAAAATAGATCGTAATTTGCTTACTATACTTTTCTTGTCCGTACCAAATCGTAGTGGCTAGTTGAAAGCAAACATTGGTTGCGGAGTAGCTTTGTCCGGTTTGCACCTTCAGATCCGCCATGGCACGGACACTATACTCATAAAGCTTATGGTTTCCCCCTTTTATATTCACTACCATCATCGTATGTGCTTCGTGCCGTGCTAGCACTGCTCCTCAAGACCTCAACCCAAAGCTTACATGTTGAAATACGAATCTGATATGATGCTCATATCACTAAAACAGAGAACGTTTAATTGGTCACCTAGTGTTCCTATATTCGTTTCGAAAAGCATGTGCGCCACCCACTGGTCCAGCTAGTTCCACTTTCCTGATTTTTCTCTTGATGCTTAGGGTTTTCCCCTTTTATCTACTCTACTATGATCTGCGTAGGTGCTTTCTGTCGTACTAGCATTACTCCACCCTTCAAGCTAAACAACACAACACTCAGAATTCAAAAGCTTAGTTGTTCAAATATGATTGTGATATGATACTAATATTAGTTAACCGACACATTTAATTGGTTAGCTAGAGGTCCCACTTGAGTTTCCAAATGCATGTCGCGACATATAGAGAGACATCATAATTGCATTTATTTGTCACTTGTTGACCGTACTTTCTTGTCCATACCAAATCTTAGTTGTTATTTCAAAGCAAACATCGGTTGCTAACTACCCTTTGCATGGTTTGCAGCTTCAGATCTGCCATCCCACTGCCACGGTCAACACTTTACTCATCATGCTTATGTTTTCCCCATTTTATGATGACCACAATCAGCCTACGTGGTTCGTGTCGTAATAGCACTGCTCCACCCATCGAGCTAAACAAGCTTAGTTGTACAAATTCATATATGATATTATTGCTGATATTAGTAAAACTGAGAGATGTTTAATTGGTTAGCTAAATGTTCCTACTTTAGTTTCTAAATGCATGTGAGCCACATATGGAGAGACCGGAAAGAATAGTATTTCTCTGTGCGCTCTGGTTCATCATGGGTGGCCAACCGACATTGTATTAAAAGACTTGTAATATCTTCAATCTGCTTTCTCTTCTGCTCTTCTTTAAGATGATACTCTTCTCTTGCGGTCGACTGGTCAGGTCGAGTTGTTCTCCCTTAGTATATTTTGAATCTGTCAGGTCAGGTCGACTTGTTCTTCTTTACTATATGTTGAAGCTATCATCTGCGAAGTGTCATCACTTCTGGATCTCTCATATTTTGAGTAGTGGGCCACATTATATTAATGCACACAACAAATTACAGCATGCATGGCATCTTTTAAAAGAATTTCAGAGATAGCACAAAGGGGTTTACAGGGAGGCAATATTGGATTAGAATCACTTCTGCATTACAAAGAAAATCTCACTTGTTTTTATGTTTTCACCATGTCAGATATTGAACATTATCAAAATGAATATGAGAATGGGCACACGAGAGGAATATTGCGGAATGATCCACTGCCTAACAAACTTGGCATGGTGGAGGATGGCCTATCTTATTCACCCATCAAGGTGCTTGCTCTAACTTTGCAAAGTTGTATTGGTCGCACATATTTTGCTTCTGACCTCTTGCATTACTGCTACTTTGTTACACCATCTGCTTAGTTTAAGCATCATATATGAGTATATGCCATACCTATCCATTTTCTGTACCTATTCCATGTGTCATCACACTATGTTTTTCCAGTCAAATGTTGTTCTTTCGTAATAGGTGTCCAAAAGGAAGAGGGTGAGTGCAGGTCGTCAAGGAGTACAAACTAGGTATTTGGAAAAGGTAGTGATACCTGTTAAATCAGATAGATTAGCAGCCACAGAAAACACGGGCCCAACTGTACCACACTTTACCCCTACTCCAGTGGCCAAACCCCTATTAGAACTGCTGGGAGCCCAGCGTCAGGTACTGTCTATGATATCAATTCAAAATTTGAACTCCTAAATTTCTACTTGTGCCTTACCTTCTCTCTTGTATGAAAACTAATTTCAGATGAATCTCCTTGCTCAAAGGGTCATACGATCTCAAAACAATAATGGGCTCTGCATTGCTCTTGTCAATACCTCTCTACCTTTTGCCTTGTAACGCTATACTTAATTAATTGCTATTTGATTATGTATCATCAATCTGCACCTGAGCTTCATTATCCTCTGTTTCTTCCACTATTATTTGATCTATATTTACTCTTTGCAAAATGTAGAATAATGGCAACGCTTATAAAGAATTTTCTTTGGGGAATTTATTGAATTATCCTTCCATCAACATGGAGAAGGGCTTTGTCCAGCCCGTGTTAACATGTAATGTAAGTTCATCCTTCTCAAGCCTTCAATCTTTGTTCTAGTATAGATTTGGATAGGCATCATTTCCTACACTGTTGTTTGCTTTGCTGTTTACATCTGATTGGATGTTTGCAACACCTACCAGTTTCAAATTGTAGTTGTAAAAACATGTTCCTTATGCAGAACAGATCCATTTATTTGCTTATATAATTGTGAAACCTGTTACGTGTCTCCTTGTTTCTCTTTCAGACTCGTATCTCTTACGCCATGCAGAACTTTAGGGAAGATAGTGAGCCAAACCATCTTGAGGATAGTGAGATGACCCCAAGGTCCTGTCTTGATGAAGACAGTGAGTTGAAGCTACTCACCAGCAGGTGTGAGACAACCTCTGTGCAGTCGCTGCCTCAATCAGTTCGACTTCTTTAGTCTCGACTTAAAGCGGAAAGACTTGCTTCAGCTCAGCTCCGACTTCAAGTCAAAGATGCAATGAAGATGTCAGAGGACTGCCGTGTGCACCATCATGCCTTAAATCTAGTGTTGATGCATCTATCGTTGACACAACTGAGGTCTACTCAGCTTCTTCAGCTGTTTGGGGGGGCCCGACCTGGCCAGGCCTAGTGCCTTCTGAAGTGCTCTTAGTTTTGTATATTCTTTTGTTGGCGCGTTTATTTGCACTGGTGGCAAACTTTGATGCCCAGTGGATGTAATATGTGTGATAGCCGTGATAGCCTAGCGTAAGTTGCTTGCTTATTTATTTCCTTGTTGTCTTGTTTATTTGTTTGCTTCTAGTCATTGCAGTTCTTTTTTCGGGGTTTGCTAGTGGTTGCATTAACCTATTTTTGAAAACTAGGCCATAATAACAATGGGCTAATATTTACTGTAGTGACATTGGGCCTCCTATGGGCCACAGAAACAGTGGGCCTTCTACGGGCCGTAGAAACAGTGGGCCTTCTACAGGCCGTAGAAACAATGGGCCTTCTACGGGCCGTATCATCCATGGGCCTTATACGGGCAGTATGATCGATGGCCAAACATGGGCCAATAACAGGCCGCATTATGGTCGTAAACGGGCTAGAGTTGGAATCATCCGTTCATGGGCCGACCATAACGGGCCATCGTTAATAGGCCATATTTGATGATGCTATGAAAACGGCCCAACGTATTAACGGACCACAAACGGGCCGACTATAACCACGGGCTGAATTTGGCCCACAAGCAGAAAATGACAGTAACGGGCCGTAAGTAAACGAATGCTGGAAATGAGCCCAAGAATAAATGGGCTCTGAGAAGGCCGAAAGATAACATGGGCTGGAAACGGCCCAACGGAATAACGAGTCGTTAATGGGTATAAAGTGATACACCGTTCATTACAGGCCGGTTTCACCATGGGACGTTAATGGGTGTAAAGTGATACACTGTTCATTATGGGCCAGTTTCACCATGGGCCGTTAGTAGGCCAAGAGTTACATCGGGCCTCATATGGGCCGAAAGACGTCATGGGCCATACATGGGCCAGAAGTGAAAACGGGCTGGAATCATATTGGATGGCCCAGATGACGCTACTGGGCCTAATTCGGATAGGACGTAACGGGCCTCGGGTTAGCAGGTTGTAAATGGCCTATATTCGAACAGACCGTTAACAGGCTTTCCATGGGCCGGACTGCCAGCTTTTGACCAAGTCAAACGGGCTGGCCTTTTCACAGGAATGGGCCTCTGTTGGGCTGTGCCACGTGTCGACGTATCATAGGCGCCTTCTGTCCAATGAGTGGTTGACATCTGTCCCAACGATGAGCCGACACATGTTTCCTCCAGCCAATGATGATTTTACATGTGGAAAATCCCCATTGGTCGGGGCTGTTAACGGGTTCCAAAACCCGACCTGATAGCTTAACGGCGTTTCGTTACGGTGGATGCCACGTGTCGGTCACCCTTGATGAAAGCACTTCTATGACGCGCGATTTATCGTCATGGAAGTGGACACTTCTGTGATGATAATTTTGGTAATGTCATGGAACACTTCTACGGCAGCACAGGTATGACTATCTTGATTCTGTCATAAATTTTTCATGATGTACATGCATGACAAAAAAGCGACCTACTGTGACAAACACGTATCATCACGGAAGTGTATTTTTTTGTAGTATGATCACGGAAGTGCTCCCAGACGCCGGGCGCATGGGAGGCAAGGCTCCCATGGGCCCTAATGACGGGGGCAGCAAGTCCGACCCCCGGCAGAATACTGCGCCGGAACCTCCCGTGCTTTCGGACTCTGTCGGGCGACCCCTCACTAAGGGGGGCGAATCGTCTATGCTGATGGCCTCTGTCCATCCAGAGGAACCGGACAACTTGCTGGAAGCGCTTCACGACGCTTCCATTGACGAAGAGCACCGCACTGTCATGAGTGCGGTGGTAGATAAGGTTCAGTCCGCTAAAAGCACACTGACCGAAGCCTGTGCCAGCCTCCTAACAGGCTTTGAGGTAAGTAATCAATTTATAAGAAAATGTTATAGCATAGACAATAGCCCCTGATGCTCTGTTTGGCATTCGCAAAGAAAGGCCTAATAGAGGATCAAATAATAATCACAGGAGTCTAATCAGAATGTGTATTATGTGAATAAGCAGGCTTCACTGCTGGCCGCTGCCGCTCGCACTGCGGAGGTCTCCGCACTGAAGCGGGACCTTGTGCAGTCCGAAAAAGAGCTCGGCCTTACCAAGAGGCAGCTCGAAGAGAATAAAGGTAAGTAATAGCCATCCGTATATTGATAAGGAATAAAAAAGAATGTGGTTGTTAAGTCACGGGATCATCATGAATTTTTCTAGGGGCCACGACCAAAGTGGCGGCCCTGAAGGAGGCGCTGTCCGAGGCCGAAGACAAAGCAGCCAAGGAGCGCACCAAGAGCGAGAAGCAAGAGGCTCGAGTCGGCGAGGTGCAGCAAGAGCTCCAGGATTTCGTCAAAAAATACGAGTCCTTTGAGTGTGACTCTAAGACGCAAGGGTCTGAGCTTGCGAAGGCCCTTGAGAACGCAAAAAATGCCAAGGCCGAAGCCCACAAGGCCCTCCGGGAGCTTCAGGCGGTCCACAAGATATTGGCGTGTAAGGAATTCATTATGCAAAGCAAGCATGTGAAGGAAACTTTCCTTTTATTTACCCGAGTTCGGAGCTCTCCAGGAGCATTCGCAGATCTTCCCCACAATGTGTCCGATGCCGCGGAACTTTACCGGGCCGAGGAAGGGAGCTCGATAGAGAAGTTGTTCTGGTCTCAGTATACTGGGACCGAACATCAGATGCCCTTGAGCGACCAGATGAAGCAATTGGTTGAGCTCCACAAGGCGTCCGAATAGGCCATGAAGGGCCTCATACTCCGGATGTGGCCTGGTGAGCCCCTGCCTGGCAGCTATTTCGGCCTGGTGAGATGGCTTGTGAATGCCTGCCCACAGCTTGAAGTCATAAATGTTGGAAATATGCCCTAGAGGCAATAATAAAATGATTATTATATTTCCTTGTTCATGATAATTGTCTATTATTCATGCTATAATTGTATTATCCGGAAATCGTAATACATGTGTGAATACATAGACCACAATGTGTCCCTAGTGAGCCTCTAGTTGACTAGCTCGTTGATCAACAGATAGTCAAGGTTTCCTGGCTATGGACATGGGGATGTCATTGATAATGGGATCACATCATTAGGAGAATGATGTGATGGACAAGACCCAATCTTAATCTTAGCTCAAAGATCGTGTAGTTCGTTTGCTGTAGCTTTTCTGAATGTCAAGTATCATTTCCTTAGACCATGAGATTGTGCAACTCCCGGATACCATAGGAGTGCTTTGGGTGTACCAAACGTCACAACGTAACTAGGTGACTATAAAGGTACATTACAGGTGTCTCCGAAAGTGTCTGTTGGGTTGGCACGAATCGAGACTGGGATTTGTCACTCCGTATGACGGAGAGGTATCTCTGGGCCCACTCGGTAATGCATCATCACGATGAGCTCAATGTGATCAAGTGGTTGATCACAGGATCATGCATTACGGTACGAGTAAAGTGACTTGCTGGTAACGAGACTGAACAAGGTATTGGGATACCGACGATCGAGTCTCGGGCAAGTAACGTACCGATTGACAAAGGGAATTGTATACGGGGTTGCTTGAATCCTCGACATCGTGGTTCATCCGATGAGATCATCGAGGAGCATGTGGGAGCCAACATGGGTATCCAGATCCCGATGTTGGTTATTGGCCGGAGAGCCGTCTCGGTCATGTCTACGTGTCTCCCGAACCCGTAGGGTCTACACACTTAAGGTTCGGTGACGCTAGGGTTGTAGAGATATGAGTATGCAGTAATCCGAAAGTTGTTCGGAGTCCCAGATGAGATCCTGGACGTCACGAGGAGTTCCGGAATGGTCCGGAGGTGAAGAATTATATATAGGAAGTGTATTTTCGGCCATCGGGAAAGATTCGGGGTCACCGGTATTGTACCCGGACCACCGGATGGGTCCCGGGGGTCCACCGGGTGGGGCCACCCATCCCGGAGGGCCCCATGGGCTGAAGTGGGGAGGGGAACCAGCCCATAGTGGGCTGGTGCACCCCCTCCTTGGGCCCCCCCTGCGCCTAGGGTTGGAAACCCTAGGGTGGGGGGCGCCTCCACTTGCCTTGGGGGGCACTCCACCCCCTTGGCCGCCGCCCCCCCTTGGGAGATCCCATCTCCTGGGCCGGCGCCCCCCCTAGGGGGCCTATATAAAGGGGGGAGGGAGGGCAGCCGCACCTGAAGACTTGGCGTCTCCCTCTCCCCTGCTACACCTCTCCCTCTCGCAGAAGCTCGGCGAAGCCCTGCTGCGATCATTGCTGCATCCACCACCACGCCGTCGTGCTGCTGGATCTTCATCAACCTCTCCTTCCCCCTTGCTGGATCAAGAAGGAGGAGACGTCATCTGCTCTGTACGTGTGTTGAACGCGGAGGTGCCGTCCGTTCGGCACTTGGTCATCGGTGATTTGGATCACGGCGAGTACGACTCCATCATCCTTGTTCTCTTGAACGCTTTCGCTCGCAATCTACAAGGGTATGTAGATGCACTCTCCTCTCGTTGCTAGTTGACTCCATAGATTGATCTTGGTGAAACGTAGGAAATTTTTTTGTTTTCTGCAACGTTCCCCAATAGTGGCATCATGAGCTAGGTCTATGCGTAGTTACTATGCACGAGTAGAACACAAAGTAGTTGTGGGCGTCGATATTGTCAATTTGCTTGCCGTTACTAGTCTTATCTTGATTCGGCGGCATCGTGGGATGAAGCGGCCCGGACCAACCTTACACGTACGCTTACGTGAGACCGGTTCCACCGACTGACATGCACTAGTTGCATAAGGTGGCTGGCGGGTGTCTGTCTCTCCCACTTTAGTCGGATCGGATTCGATGAACAGGGTCCTTATGAAGGGTAAATAGAAATTGGCAATTCACGTTGTGGTTTTGGCGTAGGTAAGAAACGTTCTTGCTAGAAACCTATAGCAGCCACGTAAAAACTTGCAACAACAATTAGAGGACGTCTAACTTGTTTTTGCAGCAAGTGTCTTGTGATGTGATATGGCCAAAGGTTGTGATGAATGATGAATGATATATTTTATGTATGAGATTGATCATGTTCTTGTAATAGGAATCACGACTTGCATGTCGATGAGTATGACAACCGGCAGGAGCCATAGGAGTTGTCTTTATTTTTTGTATGACCTGCGTGTCATTGAGAAACGCCATGTAAATTACTTTACTTTATTGCTAAACGTGTTAGCCATAGTAGTAGAAGTAATAGTTGGCGAGCAACTTCATGGAGACACGATGATGGAGATCATGATGATGGAGATCATGGTGTCATGCCGGTGACAAGATGATCATGGAGCCCCAAGATGGAGATCAAAGGAGCTATATGATATTGGCCATATCATGTCACTATTATTTGATTGCATGTGATGTTTATCATGTTTTTGCATCTTGTTTACTTAGAACGACGGTAGTAAATAAGATGATCCCTCATAATAATTTCAAGAAAGTGTTCCCCCTAACTGTGCGCCGTTGCGACAGTTCGTTGTTTCGAAGCACCACGTGATGATCGGGTGTGATAGATTCCAACGTTCACATACAACGGGTGTAAGACAGATTTACACACGCAATACACTTAGGTTGACTTGACGAGCCTAGCATGTACAGACATGGCCTCGGAACACAGAAGACCGAAAGGTCGAGCATGAGTCGTATAGAAGATACGATCAACATGAAGATGTTCACCGATGTTGACTAGTCCGTCTCACGTGATGATCGGACACGGCCTAGTCAACTCGGATCATGTTATACTTAGATGACTGGAGGGATGTCTATCTAAGTGGGAGTTCATTGAATAATTTGATTAGATGAACTTAATTATCATGAACTTAGTCTAAAATCTTTACAATATGTCTTGTAGATCAAATGGCCAACGTTGTCCTCAACTTCAACGCGTTCCTAGAGAAAACCAAGCTGAAAGACGATGGCAGCAACTTACGGACTGGGTCCGGAACCTGAGGATCATCCTCATAGCTGCCAAGAAAGATTATGTCCTACAAGCACCGCTAGGTGACGCACCCGTCCCACAGAACCAAGACGTTATGAACGCTTGGCAGACACGTGCTGATGATTACTCCCTCGTTCAGTGCGGCATGCTTTACAGCTTAGAACTGGGGCTCCAAAAGCGTTTTGAGCGACACGGAGCATATGAGATGTTCGAAGAGCTGAAAATGGTTTTCCAAGCTCATGCCCGGGTCGAGAGATATGAAGTCTCCAACAAGTTCTTCAGCTGTAAGATGGAGGAAAATAGTTTTGTCAGTGAGCACATACTCACAATGTCTGGGTTGCATAACCGCTTGACTCGGCTGGGAGTTAATCTCCCGGATGACGCAGTCATTGACAGAATCCTTCAGTCGCTTCCACCAAGCTACAAGAGCTTTGTGATGAACTTCAATATGCAGGGGATGGAAAAGACCATTCCTGAAGTATTTGCAATGCTGAAATCAGCAGAGGTAGAAGTCAAAAAGGAACATCAAGTGTTGATGGTGAATAAAACCACTAAGTTCAAGAAAGGCAAGGGTAAAAAGAACTTCAAGAAGGACGGCAAGGGAGTTGCCGCGCCCGGTAAGCAAGCTGCCGGGAAGAAGCCAAAGAATGGACCCAAGCCCGAGACTGAGTGTTTTTATTGCAAGGGAAGTGGTCACTGGAAGCGGAACTGCCCCAAATACTTAGCTGACAAGAAGGCCGGCATCACGAAAGGTATATGTGATATACATGTAATTGATGTGTACCTTACCAGTACTCGTAGTAGCTCCTGGGTATTTGATACCGGTGCGGTTGCTCACATTTGTAACTCAAAGCAGGAGCTGCGGAATAAGCGGAGACTGGCGAAGGACGAGGTGACGATGCGCGTCGGGAATGGTTCCAAGGTCGATGTGATCGCCGTCGGCACGCTACCTCTACATTTACCTACGGGATTAGTTTTAAACCTCAATAATTGTTATTTAGTGCCAGCTTTGAGCATGAACATTGTATCAGGATCTCGTTTAATTCGAGATGGCTACTCATTTAAATCCGAGAATAATGGTTGTTCTATTTATATGAGAGATATGTTTTATGGTCATGCTCCGATGGTGAATGGTTTATTCTTAATGAATCTCGAGCGTAATGCTACACATATTCATAGTGTGAATACCAAAAGATGTAAGGTTGATAATGATAGTCCCACATACTTGTGGCACTGCCGCCTTGGTCACATAGGTGTCAAACGCATGAAGAAGCTCCATGCAGATGGACTTTTAGAGTCTCTTGATTACGAATCATTTGACACGTGCGAACCATGCCTCATGGGTAAAATGACCAAGACTCCGTTCTCAGGAACAATGGAGCGAGCAACCAACTTATTGGAAATCATACATACTGATGTGTGCGGTCCAATGAGTGTTGAGGCTCGCGGTGGCTATCGTTATGTTCTCACCCTCACTGATGACTTGAGTAGATATGGGTATGTCTACTTAATGAAACACAAGTCTGAGACCTTTGAAAAGTTCAAGGAATTTCAGAGTGAGGTTGAGAATCAACGTGACAGGAAAATCAAGTTCTTGCGATCAGATCGTGGGGGAGAATACTTGAGTCACGAATTTGGCACACACTTAAGAAAATGTGGAATAGTTTCACAACTCACGCCGCCTGGAACACCTCAGCGTAATGGTGTGTCCGAACGTCGTAATCGCACTCTATTAGATATGGTGCGATCTATGATGTCTCTTATCGATTTACCGCTGTCATTTTGGGGCTATGCTTTAGAGACTGCCGCATTCACTTTAAATAGGGCTCCGTCGAAATCCGTTGAGACGACACCGTATGAATTATGGTTTGGGAAGAAACCTAAGCTGTCGTTTCTAAAAGTTTGGGGATGCGATGCTTATGTCAAGAAACTTCAACCTGAAAAGCTCAAACCCAAGTCGGAAAAATGCGTCTTCATAGGATACCCTAAGGAAACCATTGGGTATACCTTCTACCTCAGATCCGAAGGCAAGATCTTCGTTGCCAAGAATGGATCCTTTCTAGAGAAGGAGTTTCTCTCGAAAGAAGTAAGTGGGAGGAAAGTAGAGCTTGATGAAGTACTGCCTCTTGAAGCAGAGAGTAGCGCAGCTCGGGAAAATGTTCATGTGGTGCCTGCACCGATTAGAGAGGAAGTTAATGATGATGATGAAGATACTTCGGATCAAGCTCCTACTGAACTTCGTAGGTCCACAAGGACACGTTCCGCACCAGAGTGGTACGGCAACCCTATCTTGGAAATCATGTTGTTAGACAACGGTGAACCTTCGGACTATGAAGAAGCGATGGCGGGCCCAGATTCCGACAAATGGCTGGAAGCCATGAAATCCGAGATAGGATCCATGTACGAAAATGAAGTATGGACTTTGACTGACTTGCCCATTGATCGGTGATCCATAGAAAATAAATGGATCTTTAAGAAGAAGATAGACGCGGATGGTAATGTGACCATCTATAAAGCTCGGATTGTCGCTAAGGGTTATCGACAAGTTCAAGGGGTTGACTACGATGAGACTTTCTCACCCGTAGTGAAGCTGAAGTCCGTCTGAATCATGTTAGCAATTGCCGCATTCTATGATTATGAAATATGGCAAATGGACGTCAAAACGGCATTCCTTAATGGTTTCCTTAAGGAAGAATTGTATATGTTGCAGCCGGAAGTTTTTGTCGGTCCTAAGAATGCTGACAAGGTGTGCAAGCTCCAACGCTCGATTTATGGGCTGGTGCAAGCATCTCGGAGTTGGAACATTCGCTTTGATGAGATGATCAAAGCGTTTGGGTTTATGCAGACTTATGGAGAAGCCTGCGTTTACAAGAAAGTGAGTGGGAGCTCTGTAGCATTTCTCATATTATATGTAGACGACATACTTTTGATGGGAAATGATATAGAACTTTTGGACAGCATTAAGGCCTACTTGAATAAGAGTTTTTCAATGAAGGACCTCGGAGAAGCTGCTTATATATTAGGCATCAAGATCTATAGAGATAGATCAAGACGCCTCATAGGTCTTTCACAAAGCACATACCTTGATAAGATATTGAAGAAGTTCAATATGGATCAGTCTAAGAAGGGGTTCTTGCCTGTGTAGCAAGGTGTGAAATTGAGCTCAGCTCAATGTCCAACCACGGCAGAAGATATAGAAGAGATGAGTGTCATCCCCTATGCATCAGCCATAGGGTCTATTATGTATGCCATGTTGTGTACCAGACCTGATGTAAACCTTGCCGTAAGTTTGGTAGGAAGGTACCAAAGCAATCCCGGCAAGGAACACTGCACAGCGGTCAAGAATATCCTAAAGTACCTGAAAAGGACTAAGGACATGTTTCTCGTTTATGGAGGTGACGAAGAGCTCGTCGTAAAGGGTTACATCGACGCTAGCTTCAACACAGATCTGGATGACTCTAAGTCACAAACCGGATGCGTGTATATGTTGAATGGTGGAGCAGTAAGCTGGTGCAGCTGCAAGCAGAGCGTCATGGCGGGATCTACATGTGAACCGGAGTACATGGTAGCCTCGGAGGCAGCACATGAAGCAATTTGGGTGAAGGAGTTCATCACTGACCTAGGAGTCATACCCAATGCGTCGGGGCCGATCAAACTCTTCTGTGACAACACTGGAGCTATTGCAGTTGCCAAGGAGCCCAGGTTTCACAAGAAGACTAGGCACATCAAGCGTCACTTCAACTCCATTCGTGAAAATGTTCAAGATGGAGACATAGATATTTGTAAAGTACATACGGATCTGAATGTCGCAGATCCGTTGACTAAACCTCTCCCTAGAGCAAAACATGATCAACACCAGAATTCCATGGGTGTTCGATTCATCACAATGTAACTAGATGATTGACTCTAGTGCAAGTGGGAGACTGTTGGAAATATGCCCTAGAGGCAATAATAAAATGATTATTATATTTCCTTGTTCATGATAATTGTCTATTATTCATGCTATAATTGTATTATCCGGAAATCGTAATAAATGTGTGAATACATAGACCATAATGTGTCCCTAGTGAGCCTCTAGTTGACTAGCTCATTGATCAACAGATAGTCAAGGTTTCCTGGCTATGGACATGGGGATGTCATTGATAACGGGATCACATCATTAGGAGAATGATGTGATGGACAAGACCCAATCTTAAGCTTAGCTCAAAGATCGTGTAGTTCGTTTGCTGTAGCTTTTCTGAATGTCAAGTATCATTTCCTTAGACCATGAGATTGTGCAACTCCCGGATATCGTAGGAGTGCTTTGGGTGTACCAAACGTCACAACGTAACTAGGTGACTATAAAGGTACATTACAGGTGTATCCAAAAGTGTCTGTTGGGTTGGCACGAATCGAGACTGGGATTTGTCACTCCGTATGACGGAGAGGTATCTCTGGGCCCACTCGGTAATGCATCATCACAATGAGCTCAATGTGATCAAGTGGTTGATCACAGGATCATGCATTACGGTACGAGTAAAGTGACTTGCTGGTAACGAGACTGAACAAGGTATTGGGATACCGACGATCGAGTCTCGGGCAAGTAACGTACCGATTGACAAAGGGAATTGTATACGGGGTTGCTTGAATCCTCGACATCGTGGTTCATCCGATGAGATATCGAGGAGCATGTGGGAGCCAACATGGGTATCCAGATCCCGCAGTTGGTTATTGGCCGGAGAGCCGTCTCGGTCATGTCTACGTGTCTCCCGAACCCGTAGGGTCTACACACTTAAGGTTCGGTGATGCTAGGGTTGTAGAGATATGAGTATGCAGTAATCCGAAAGTTGTTCGGAGTCCCAGATGAGATCTTGGACGTCACGAGGAGTTCCGGAATGGTCCGGAGGTGAAGAATTATATATAGGAAGTGTATTTTCGGCCATCGGGAAAGATTCGGGGTCACCGGTATTGTACCCAGACCACCGGATGGGTCCCGGGGGTCCACCGGGTGGGGCCACCCATCCCGGAGGTCCCCATGTGCTGAAGTGGGGAGGGGAACCAGCCCATAGTGGGCTGGTGCGCCCCCTCCTTGGGCCCCCCTGCGCCTAGGGTTGGAAACCCTAGGGTGGGGGGCGCCTCCACTTGCCTTAGGGGGCACTCCACCCCCTTGGCCGCCGCCCCCCCTTGGGAGATCCCATCTCCTGGGCCGACGCACTCCCTAGGGGGCCTATATAAAGGGGGGAGGGAGGGCAGCCGCACCTGAAGACTTGGCGCCTCCCTCTCTCCTGCTACACCTCTCCCTCTCGCAGAAGCTCGGCGAAGCGCTACTGCGATCATTGCTGCATCCACCACCACGCCGTCGTGCTGCTGTATCTTCATCAACCTCTCCTTCCTCCTTGCTAGATCAAGGAGGAGACGTCATCCGCTCCGTACGTGTGTTGAATGCGGAGGTGCCATCCGTTCGGCATTGGTCATCGGTGATTTGGATCACGGCGAGTACGACTCCATCATCCTCGTTCTCTTTGTAGGATCTAGAAGTAGATGTGTCTAGAGGGGGGTGATTAGACACTTAGTGCTAAAGTTGCAATTTTTAGGCCTTTTTGGTTTGAGTGGAGTTTTAGGCACAATTTCAACATACACAATACATATCAAGCAAGCATGCAAAGAGTATATGAGCAGCGGAATGTAAAGCATGCAACTTGCAAGAATGTAAGGGGAAGGGTTTGGAGAATTCAAACGCAATTGGAGACACGGATGTTTTTCCCGTGGTTCGGATAGGTGGTGCTATCCTACATCCACATTGATGGAGACTTCAACCCACGAAGGGTAACGGTTGCGCGAGTCCACGGAGGGCTCCACCCACGAAGGGTGATGGTTGCGCGAGTCCACGGAGGGCTCCACCCATGAAGGGTCCACGAAGAAGCAACCACCCACAAAGGGTCCACGAAGAAGCAACCTTGTCTATCCCACCATGGCCATCGCCCACGAAGGATTTGCCTCACTAGCGGTAGATCTTCACGAAGTAGGCGATCTCCTTGCCCTTACGAACTCCTTAGTTCAACTCCACAATCTTCTCGGAGGCTCCCAAGTAACACCTAGCCAATCTAGGAGACACCACTCTCCAAGAAGTAACAAATGGTGTGTAGGTAATGAACTCCTTGCTCTTGTGCTTCAAATGATAGTATCCACAACACTCAACTCTCTCTCATAGGATTTGGATCTGGTGGAAAGAAGATTAGAGTGGAAAGCAACTTGGGGAAAGCTAGAGATCAAGATTCATATGGTAGGAATGGAATATCTTGGCCTCAACACATGAGTAGGTAGTTCTCTCTCAGAAATAGGATGCTGGAAGTGTAGGCTTAGTCTGATGGCTCTCTCTACGAATGAAGAGGAGGTGGAGGGGTATATATAGCCTCCACACAAAATCCAACTGTTACACACGACTTACCAATCTCGGTGGGACCGAATCAACAAACTCGGTCAGACCAAAATAGGAAACCTAGTGACCCTTAGAGATTTTCGGTGGGACCGACTGGATCAACTCGGTGGGACCGATGTGCTAGGGTTAGGGTAAATCCAAAACTCGGTTTGACCGATTGCTCGGTGGGACCGATTTGGGTAATAAGTGAAACAGAGAGTTGGCCAAGCAAAGTCGGTGGGGCCGATTGCATATCTCGGTGGGACCGAAAATATTGCAATAGGTAACAGAGAGTTTGCAAGCCCATCTCGGTGAGACCGAGATCCCATCGGTGAGACCGAACTGATTAGGGTTTCTGGCAGTGGCTATGACAGGTGAAACTCGGTGGCACCGGATAGGAATAATCGGTAGGTTCGAGTTTGGCTTTGGGTTTAGGTCATATGTGGAAGTGGGAAAGTAGCTGAGGATTTTGGAGCATATCATTAAGCACATGAAGCAAGAGGCTCATTAAGCAACACCTCATCCCTCCTTGATAGTATTGGCTTTTCCTATGGACTCAATGTGATCTTGGATCACTAAAATGTAAAATGAAGAGTCTTGAGCTTGAAGCTTTAGCCAATCCTTTGTCCTTATCATCTTGAAGGAGTTCCCACAACCTTTAGTCCATGCCACTCCATTGTTGAACTTATCTGAAACATGCTAGATAGAAATGTTAGTCCAACAAGAGATATGTTGTCATCAATTATCAAAACCACCTAGGGAGCACTTGTTCTTTCAATCTCCCCCTTTTTGGTAATTGATGGCAACATACATCAAAGCTTTAGATAAAGATATAAAGAACAGCAAGTAAAGCTTTGGAAGGACATGTAACAAGCATAGGCTCCCCCTACATGTATGCACTCATGTAAATATGAAATATAGAGGCATGTGAGAGCATAACCATGATAGAGTAGGCAATGTGTTACATGTATCTTGGCCATATGCATCAGAGCAAAAGATTATCAAGGAAAATACCTTCATGCTCATGAGTCCTTCTTGCAAACAGTATGTACATAAGCAAGAACTCCTCATACTCATGATTTGATGCATATACTTACCTTGTGGTCTTGAGTTGGCTTAGGATGGAATGAACCTGCACAAACAAAGTTAGATAACACAGGTACATCCACTAGCCAGAGCAAACAAAAGAAACCACAAGAATACCAAGACTGGGATGACATGTAGAGAGTGAGTACAAGGTACCACATTGGATTCAACATGTCCCCAAGAACAAAGATATGCAATGAATTTGACTGATTTCTTTCCCTTAGGTGTCTTGCTCCCCCTGAATCTTACATGGGATATTGGGAGAAGATAGGGAACAGAAAATCAGAGCTGAAAGATACAAATGGATAGAACTTAATGCAAATACATGTCTTTCCCCCAAAAAGGCATGTGACATCTCTCCTCTTGAACATCAAGCATCTGGGATCCTTGAGTATTCTCTCCCCTGGAAATCTCTTTCTCCCCCTTAATACTTTCTCTCTTGTAGGTTTAGTTCTTTAGTTCTTGAGACTTTTTCTCTCCCTTGATGTGATCTCTCTCTCCTACAAGCTTTGATGTGATCTCTCTCTCCCCCTTTGACATCAATTTCCAAGAAGGGCTTTCTGGAATCCATCGTATAGGTTTGGTCCTTGAGACTCAGCACAAAGCAATGGATAAAACTGTGATGCTTGAAGAGGACAAGATTCATTGAGTAGAGCTGGATCAGAAGAAATATAGAACAAGTGGCAAATTGTTTTTCCTGTTGCGAAGTCGGTGGCACCGAGTGGAATGTTTCGGTGGTACCGAAAGGATTCGGTTGGACCGAAAATTACAAGTCGGTGAAACCAAGTTTACACAGAGAAAAACATTTGTCACCTCAGCTCACTAGACATGTAGGATCTCACAAAGATTTGCAATGAATTACCTGAAGGATTTACAAGGAATTGAATGCAGAAAATGCAGAACAAAAACAAAGAGAAAAGAGAAGAAATTGAAAGATCTAGATGAAGTTTTTTTTTGAAAAAGAGAAAGAAAATAAACATGCATGAGACAAATGCAATAACACAGAAAAGAACACAAGAGAATTTCATCTAGAGTTGGGCGGTGACATAGTCACCTATGTTAGAGTATATTGACTTAGGAGTCAAGTGAGAACACTTGATCATAGGTCATACTCATCGTTTAAGCTCAAAATGGGGTTACCATTTTTCATTTAAGCATCTTGATGTATTCACATCTTGTTGAGTTGCTTTGACTCATGTCTTGGAGTAAAGCTTCTCTAAGATGGAATAACATACCTTGGGTGGTGGTGTGGTTCTTGCTCATGTAGTTGAACTTGTGTGGGTGCTCAAGGTTGATGTAGCTCATCAAGAGTTGGGAGCACCACTTGGAGTTTGAGTTCATCTACCTACATGGGTTAGTTCTTGCAAGGAAGAGCACTTGTGTATCCAAAAATGACAATCATGAAGCTCAACATAGAATTTGTCAAAGGATATGTTTGAATGGTTTTGTGCTTCCTTGTCTTCAACCACCATTGTGTAGAGTCTTGGTGATGTAGAGATTGCTCAAGATGTGAGTGAGTCGCAATCTCACGGAATTAGATTCAACCAAGCACCTACATGGGTTAGACAACATGCAAGGTGCAAATATATCCAAGACATAAGATAGTTATCATAAGAGATATATCATGGATTAGTCATAAGCTCATGTCTTGCATGTATCCAATGGAGTTTCTACTCCAAGTTCGAAGCATCAATGATGTTTAATTCTCCTCTCAACCTGCAAAACACTTTCTCATCAAGAGGTTTAGTAAATATATCCGCTAATTGCTTATCGGTGCGAACATGCTTAAGATTAATGTCACCCTTAGCAACATGATCTCGAATGAAATGATGATGAACTTCAATATGCTTAGTTCAAGAATGTTGTACATGATTATGACCAATTTTGATAGCACTTTCATTGTCACAAAGCAGTGGAACATGTTTCACATAAATCCCATAATCTTTAAGAGTTTGGGTCATCCAAAGTAATTGAGCACAACATGAACCAGCGGCAATGTATTCCGCTTCGGCGGTGGATAAGAATACCGAGTTTTGTTTCTTGGAAGACCAAGACACAAGAGATATACCAAGAAATTGACAAGTACCCGAAGTGGACTTTCTATCAACCTTGTCTCCGACATAATCCGAGTCGAAATAGCCAACAAGATCAAAAGAAGACCTCTTAGGATACCAAATGCCAAAATTTGGTGTATGGATTAAATATCTCACTATCCTTTTCACAGCCTTAAGATGACATTCTTTAGGAGCAGCTTGATATCGTGCACACATGCACACACTTAGCATAACATCGGGACGTGAAGCACATAGGTATAACAATGAACCAATCATAGAGCGATAAACCTTTTGATCAACCGGTTCACCATCTTTGGTCAAATCATTATGTCCACTAGTAGGCATGGGTGTAGACATACCTTTGCATTCTTGCATATTGAACTTCTTGAATAAGTCCTTGGTGTACTTCGTTTGAGAGACAAATGTACCTTCCTTAGTTTGCTTGATTTGCAAACCGAGAAAGAATTTGAGTTCACTCATCATAGACATCTCAAACTTCTCTGACATTAGCTTTCCAAACTTTTCACTAAAGAGAGGGTTAGTTGAACCAAATATGATATCATCAACATAAATTTGGCATACAAATAGTTCTCCATTAACCCTTTTAGTAAAAAGAGTAGAATCAATTTTACCAATTTCAAAACCACTTGTAGTAAGGAACTTGGTCAAGCATTTATACCATGCTCTAGGAGCTTGTTTAAGACCATAAAGAGCTTTGTGAAGTTTGTAAACATGATTTGGTTTCTTAGGATTGATAAAATCGGGAGGTTGTTTGACATAAACTTCCTCCTCTATTTCACCATTTAGAAAAGCACTTTTGATGTCCATTTGGTACAAGGTGATATTATGGTGATTAGCATAGGCAAGTAAGATGTGAATGGACTCAAGTCTAGCAATGGGAGCATATGTCTCACCATAGTCCATACCTTCGACTTGTGTGTATCCTTTGGCGACGGGACGTGCTTTGTGGTGAACCACTTGTCCATCTTCATCTTGCTTGTTGCGAAACACCCATTTGGTACCAATGATGTTGTGGTTGTTGTCGGGCTTCTCAACTAATGTCCAAACTTGGTTTCTCTCAAAGTTGTGTAGCTCTTCATGCATAGCGTTTATCCAATCCGGATCTTCCAATGCTTCTTCAACCTTCATAGGTTCAATGCTAGAGATGAATGAATAGTTTTCACAAAAGTTAGCTAAACGAGTTTTTGAGCGAGTGATTCTCCCGTTTTGTATATCATTGAGGATTTGCTCGACGGGATGATCTTTGGCAATTCTTGCTCGAACTCGTGAGAGCTTTTGCTTGGGTCTTCGTTGAACATCTTCTTCATCTTGTTCTTCTTCTTGGCCTTCTTCATTGTTGACGTCGTCGTTCTCTTGTCGTGGTGGAGAAAGAGGTTGTTGATGTTCGTCTTGATGTATTTCCTTGTCTTCTTCATCTTGGTGTGTCCCACTTGTGGATGCTTCCGTGTCGATTCTTGGTTCACCTTGTCGTGAAGTAGAAGCTTCCACTTGGACGGATGAAGTACTCTCCTTCACCTCTGTTGGACGAGTTTTGCCAATGGACTAGTCTTGGATTGCTTCTGAAGGGTCTTTGTCTCCTACATCAATTGGCAATTGCTCTATTTGCGAGCCATTAGATTCATCAAACTTCACATCTACCGTCTCTTCAACCTTTCGAGTGAAATTGTTGTAGACACGGTAAGTGTGAGAGTTTGAGCCATAACCAAGTAGAAAACCTTCATGAGATTTAGGAGCAAACTTTGAACGACGATGCTTATCAAGAATGTAGCACTTTGAGCCGAATACTCGAAAGTATCCAACTTGGGGTTTGTTACCGGTGAGAAGCTCGTATGCCGTCTTGCCAAGTAGCTTGTGAAGATATAAGCGATTTGTTGCGTGACAAGCTGTCTCAACCGCTTCTGCCCAAAAGTGCTTCGGCGTCTTGTATTCATCAAGCATCGTTCTTGCCATTTCGATGAGCGTCCGGTTCTTCCTCTCAACAACTCCATTTTGTTGAGGTGTGTACGTAGCCGAGAACTCGTGTGAAATCCCTTCTTCGTCAAGAAAGGTGTCCACATTTGCATTCTTGAACTCCGTTCCGTTGTCACTCCGAACCTTCTTGATCTTCACGTCAAACTGATTTTGGGCCTTCCTAGCGAAGCTTCTGAAGATCTTCTGGACCTGCGACTTGTCATTAAGAAAGAACACCCACGTAAATCTTGAAAAATCATCAACTATAACTAGACCAAAAGAATTTCCACCGAGACTCTTGTAGGCGTTGGGACCAAAAAGATCCATATGAAGTAGCTCGAGTGGCCTTCTTGTGGTCATGATGTTCTTCACGGGATGCCTTCCTCCAACCTGTTTACCTGCTTGACAAGCACTGCAAAGTCTATCCTTATCAAATATGACATCGTTAACTCCAAGGATATGATTTCCTTTAATAAGCTTGTCAAGGTTTCTCATGCCAACGTGACCTAGTCGTCTATGCCACAACCAACCTTTTGAGGATTTAGCAACAAAGCAAGTTTTAGGTTGTGCCTTTTTAGAGAAATCGACAATGTAAAGATCACCTCTACGCATACCGGTAAAGACCATTTTATGATTGTCTCGACGAAATACTTGGCAATCTACCTCAGTAAATAGGACATTCAAACCGAAATCAGCAAGTCTAGATACTAAAAGTAAGTTGTAGCCGAGAGATTCAACGAGCATGACATTTTGAATGGAACTATCATGTGAGATGGCCACCTTACCAAGGAGTTCTGGAATGGTCCGGAGGTGAAGAATTATATATAGGAAGTGTATTTTCGGCCATCGGGAAAGATTCGGGGTCACCAGTATTGTACCGGGACCACCGGATGGGTCCCGGGGGTCCACCGGGTGGGGCCACCCATCCCGGAGGGCCCCATGGGCTGAAGTGGGGAGGGGAACCAGCCCATAGTGGGCTGGTGCGCCCCCTCCTTGGGCCCCCCTGCGCCTAGGGTTGGAAACCCTAGGGTGGGGGGCGCCTCCACTTGCCTTAGGGGGCACTCCACCCCCTTGGCCGCCGCCCCCCCTTGGGAGATCCCATCTCCTAGGCCGGCCCCCCCTAGGGGGCCTATATAAAGGGGGGGAGGGAGGGCAGCCGCACCTGAAGACTTGGCGCCTCCCTCTCCCCTGCTACACCTCTCCCTCTCGCAGAAGCTCGACGAAGCCCTACTACGATCATTGTTGCATCCACCACCACGCCGTCGTGCTGCTGTATCTTCATCAACCTCTCCTTCCCCCTTGCTGGGTCAAGAAGGAGGAGACGTCATCCGCTCCGTACGTGTGTTGAACGCGGAGGTGCCATCCGTTCGGCATTGGTCATCGGTGATTTGGATCACGGCGAGTACGACTCCATCATCCTCGTTCTCTTTGTAGGATCTAGAAGTAGATGTGTCTAGAGGGGGGGTGATTAGACACTTAGTGCTAAAGTTGCAATTTTTAGGCCTTTTTGGTTTGAGTGGAGTTTTAGGCACAATTTCAACATACACAATACATATCAAGCAAGCATGCAAAGAGTATATGAGCAGCAGAATGTAAAGCATGCAACTTGCAAGAATGTAAGGGGAAGGGTTTGGAGAATTCAAACGCAATTGGAGACACAAATGTTTTTCCCGTGGTTCGGATAGGTGGTGCTATCCTACATCCACGTTGATGGAGACTTCAACCCACGAAGGGTAATGGTTGCGCGAGTCCACGGAGGGCTCCACCCACGAAGGGTAATGGTTGCACGAGTCCACGGAGGGCTCCACCCACGAAGGGTCCACGAAGAAGCAACCACCCACGAAGGGTCCACGAAGAAGCAACCTTGTCTATCCCACCATGGCCATCGCCCACGAAGGACTTGCCTTGTTAGTGGTAGAACTTCACGAAGTAGGCGATCTCCTTGCCCTTACGAACTCCTTGGTTCAACTCCACAATCTTGTCGGAGGCTCCCAAGTAACACCTAGACAATCTAGGAGACACCACTCTCCAAGAAGTAACAAATGGTGTGTAGGTAATGAACTCCTTGCTCTTGTGCTTCAAATGATAGTCTCCCCAACACTAAACTCTCTCTCATAGGATTTGGATCTGGTGGAAAGAAGGTTTGAGTGGAAAGCAACTTGGGGAAAGCTAGAGATCAAGATTCATATGGTAGGAATGGAATATCTTGGCCTCAACACATAAGTAGGTAGTTCTCTCTCAGAAATAGGATGCTGGAAGTGTAGGCTTAGTCTGATGGCTCTCTCTACGAATGAAGAGGAGGTGGAGGGGTATATATAGCCTCCACACAAAATCCAACCGTTACACACGATTTACCAATCTCGGTGGGACTGAATCAACAAACTTAGTCAGACCGAAATAGGAAACCTAGTGACCGTTAGAGATTTTCGGTGGGACCGACTGGATCAACTCGGTGGGACCGATGTGCTAGGGTTAGGGTAAATCCAAAACTCGGTTTGACCGATTACTCAAACTCGGTGGGACCGATTTGGGTAATAAGTGAAACAGAGAGTTGGCCAAGCAAACTCGGTGGGGCCGATTGCATATCTCGGTGGGATCGAAAATATTGCAATAGGTAACAGAGAGTTTGCAAGCCCATCTCGGTGAGACCAAGATCCCATCAGTGAGACCGAACTGATTAGGGTTTCTGGCAGTGGCTATGACAGGTGAAACTTGGTGGCGCCGGATAGGAATAATCGGTTGGTCCGAGTTTGGCTTTGGGTTTAGGTCATACGTGGAAGTGGGAAAGTAGTTGAAGATTTTGGAGCATATCATTAAGCACATGAAGCAAGAGGCTCATTAAGCAACACCTCATCCCTCCTTGATAGTATTGGCTTTTCCTATGGACTCAACGTGATCTTGGATCACTAAAATGTAAAATGAAGAGTCTTGAGCTTGAAGCTTTAGCCAATCCTTTGTCCTTAGCATCTTGAAGGAGTTCCCACAACCTTTAGTCCATGCCACTCCATTGTTGAACTTATCTGAAACATGCTAGATAGAAATGTTAGTCCAACAAGAGATATGTTGTCATCAATTATCAAAACCACCTAGGGAGCACTTGTGCTTTCACTCTTGAACGCTTCCGCTCGCGATCTACAAGGGTATGTAGATGCACTCTCCTCTCGTTGCTAGTTGACTCCATAGATTGATCTTGGTGAAACGTAGGAATTTTTTTTGTTTTTTGCAACGTTCCCCAGCAATAAAGTGGTCCGTCTGCATTGAGGGTGCGCACAGGCCTTTTACCCGAGTGAAAGTGCACTGGGCGAAGATGGACCCCGAGAAGCTGGTGAAGGAGGGGCCGTCGGAGGGCAAGGAGCATCGCCGCCCCGAAAAGTATTATGACATCGTCCTGAAGGGTGCCCGCCTTGTGGCGGAGGAATGTTCTAAGGATATAATCTTTGAATGAATGTACTCATGTGATCCTGTAATATGAAAACGAGTTCATCTGCGCTATATAATGCTTGTTGATTTAAAATATTACCTTCTGTGCGGTCGTTTATAAAATCTGAGAGTTGGCTAGTCATTGGCTTCTGCCCCCATGTAGCTAGTACTGAGGTGTTCGGGATAAATCTGATCACTCTTTATCCCAGTTTTGGGTGCTTCGAAGGAGGTGTTCAGCACAATGAACCAGGCAATCGGACTATAAAGCTTTATCACTCTCACTTTGCCATAGAAGTCTACAATTTTAAATTTTGGTGAAGCCCCTAGTATTCGGAAGGACGAACTTGGGGCGCTATGAACGCCTAAATTGGACAAGGCCGACTCCTCGCCTGAACCGGAAAATATCTTTAGGGATTTGGGACCTCTCGAACAGCGACCAGCTCTCGCCGCATCATGACAATCTGTTTTTGGCTTTCTCTACTGAGGTGCTCGTCCGGAAGAACCGGGACACAATTGCAATATTTCTCCCAGTGCTACCTTAGCCAATATAGCGGAACGTAAGGCACCAAAACATGGGAGTCGGGCAAACCCAACTATTGACCCAAGACATGATTCGGAGCTGATGCATATAATGCTATAAGTTCGGGGTGCCGCACTGTCGAAAGTGTTCGGACTTTTATTGCCGTGTTATGGGGTACATTGAAGCCCCTAGCGTACTGAACATACCAGAATGTACGGGAGCAACTTGTCGTGAATAGACAAACAAGGAAAAAAAGGAGATGAAGACATGTAATAATAAGCTGACGATGTGCATTGTTATTTATAGGATACGTCAAAGCGTATGTGTATAAGTAGTACAATAAGCAAAAATAGGACTATCTGACATGTCCGATCCAAGGGCGAGCTGCGTGCGGGTATGTAAAACAGGTATAATCATCAGTATGAGAGACCACCTGGGTATTCCCTTGTACGTCAAAGCTTCTTGCTCCCTTGGTGCTTCCCTCCTGTATGGGTCCAACGATCTAGCTATCGGAGAGAGCCTCCAGAGAATAGGGTCCTGAAAGGAAGAAAATGATAAAGATATACTGGTCCTGAGGCGGTTGAACCGCATTGTGGGACGTGCCATAGCCGTGCCTCCGCCTATACCCATGGTATCTTTAGTGCGTAGTTATGTACGCGCGGCGCAAATTTCGTCGCTTGATTGGGACTAGGACGGAGGCTGGATTTCTAGGCTAGCTCTAAACGCGCCTGGTGATCCTGTTGTAGGTTATTCTGGACTCGCGTGAATGTGTCTGTGGACCTTGTTGCCGAATTGGTGGTTTGCCTCAAAAGGCTGCTTTGCACTTCTGCTGCAAGGGCCGCAGTGTGCTCGTCCGTGCGGAGCGAGCGTTCTGTGTTTCCGTTAACTGTTATAACCCCGTGAGGTCCTAGAATTTTGAGCTTGAGGTATGCATAATGCGGTACCGCATTGAATCTAGCGAATGTGGTTTGTCCGAGTAGTGCGTGATAGCCACTGCGGAAGGGGACGATATCGAAGATTAACTCTTCGCTTCGGAAGTTATCCGGAGATCCGAAGACCACTTCCAGTGTGATTGAGCCCGTGCAACAGACCTCTACACCTGGTATGACTCCTTTGAAGGTGGTTTTTATGGGTTTGATCCTCAAGGGGTCTATACCTATTTTGGGCACCGTATCCTGATAAAGCAGGTTCAGGCTGCTGCCACCGTCCATAAGGACTCGAGTGAGGTAGAATTCGTTAATGATAGGATCGAGGACCAATGCGGCAGAACTGCCATGACGAATACTAGTGGGGTGGTCCCTGCGATCAAAAGTGATCGGACAAGAAGACCATGGGTTGAACTTTGGGGAGACTAGCTCCATCACGTAGACGTCCCTGAGTGCACACTTCCATTCCCGCTTGAGGATATGGGTTGCGTATATCATGCTCACCTACTTCACTTGGGGAGGAAATTTCGTCTGTCCTCCTGTGTTCGGCGGCTGGGGCTCCTCCTCGTCATCGCTATGCAGCCCCTTTTCCTTGCTTTCGGCATTCAACTTGCCGGCCTGTTTGAACACCCAACATTCTCTGTTGGTTTGGTTGGCTGGCTTATCGGGGGTGCCGTGAATTTGACACGAGCGGTCGAGTATGCGGTCCAAACTGGATGGGCCCGTATTGTTTCTTTTGAACGGCTTTTTCCGCTGACCGGATTAGAGCCACTAAATCCGGCATTGACTGCCGTGCCTTCGACGTTATCGCCGTTATTGCGGTGCTGGTATCTGTTGCGACGTGGCTTGTCGTTGTTGTCTCTCACCTCCGATGTGCCAGGGTTGCTTGTTGTGTTGTTGCTACGGGCCAACCAGTTATCCTCGCCCGCGAAGAAGCGGGTCATGAGTGTTGTGAGGGCTGCCACTCGTCACGGATGTTATGTTTAAAGGCGCTAGGGCTTCGGCATGCGGACAGTCCACAATTTGGTTCTTTTTGGTTAGGAACCGAGTCCATAATTTCCTGGACTCTCCGAGCTATTTTGTTATGTGACTTAAATCATCAGCATGCGGTGGTCGCACATAAGTGCCCTGGAAGTTTTCCAGGAATGCGTTTGCCAGGTTCTCCCAACTTCCGATGGAGTTTGTTGGCAAGCTATTTAGCCAATACCGAGCTGGTCCTTTGAGTTTTAACGGGAGGTACTTGATGGCGTGTGGATCATCCCCGCGGGCCATGTGAATGTGGAGGAAGAAATCCTCTATCCATACCGCGGGGCCAGTAGTACCATCGTATGATTCAATGTTCATGGGTTTAAACCCTTCTGGGAATTCATGATCAATTACTTCATCAGTGAAGCATAGGGGGTGTGCGGAGCCTCTATGTCGGGCTATGTAATGACGCAGTTCATACGAGTCTTGTCTGCTGTGTTCGGCCCGGCCGGATTTGCTTTTGGTATATCTGGCATGACGGTCGTCGTCATGTGTTGGGGCGCGCCCTCGCGATCCGAAGATCGATCTTTTGTGTACTGCTTTGTTTTCCAATACGTCTCGCAGGTTCTGCGTGTTACCCCGGGCCTTGCTGTTCTTGTTTGACTGGCGATAGGGTGCAGGCTGGACTTCGGGCTTATATGCCACTTTGTCTCGGCCACGAGGTGGTCGGTCTGCCGCATCATACGCTGGAACCATAGGCTTTAATGCTTCCTCTTCAAGTTGGGGTAGCAACCTACACTTTGGGATACTTTTGATTGGGCGCTCGAGTTTGTGTTCCTTGGCTGCCAGGACCTCAGTCCATCAATCCGCTAGCAGATCTTGCTCAGCTTGAAGCTGTTGTTGCTTATTCTTCATTCTTTTTGCTGTGGCAATAAGCCGGCGCTTGAAGTGCTCCTGTTCGACGGGATCCTCAGGCACGATAAATTCTTCATCGCCGAGGCTCACCTCGTCTTCGGAGAGAGGCATGTAATTGTCATCCTCTGATTCTCTGTCTGCTGCCTGTTCCTTGGGGCTGGCTTGCCCATCCTCCTGCTCAAAGCCTGGCTGGAGGGGATTGTCTTCGTCTTCGACACTATTTGCAGTGTTATTGTCTCCTGTGTCGGTATCGCGGTTTTTGCTATGGCGGGGCTTAGAGAGGCGCCGATGACGCTGGTTCTTGGATTGCTTCTCGGGGGGATTATCCTCCGCTGCCTTATTGCCATCGCTTTCTTTGGGGGTGTCCACCATGTATATATCATACCATGAGGTGGCAGTCCAGTGCCCTGTGGGCGGCGGTTCCTGTTCGTCTCCCGCATCGTCGTCCATACTGTCGATGTCTTCGGAGTCGAAGTTGAGCATGTCGGTTAGGTCATTGACAGTGGCTACTAAGTGGGTGGTGGGTGGGGAATGAATTTCTTCGCCGTCCTCTTCCCACTCGAGCTGGACATAGTTCGGCCAAGGGTCTCCTGACAAGGAGAGAGACCGTAATGAGTTTAGCACGTCACCTAGGGGCGAGTGCTGAAAGATATCCGCGGAGGTGAACTCCATGATCGGTGCCCAATCAGATTGGATGGGCACGGACGCGAGCAGTTCGGAGTCTGTGGTCGGGGACGAATCCGAGTGTCCGGCAACACAAGTCTCATAGGAGGTGAAGTCAGTATTCGGCTCTACCGCCGCTGAGTGTGCGGCCTCCGTGGTAGGGTCCATCCACCCGTCCTCGGATAGCGTGATCTGTTCTGGATTGAGGGCCGGAGTAGTTACAGGTGTGATCTCCCGAACATTATCTGATGGCAGAGCTAAATCATTCTCATCGTGGCTATGCGGCGTACCTGACATGGGTTCGAATCCTTCGAAGATCAAGTCTCTGTGGATGTTTGTGTATAGTTCAAGCTCCCAAACCTGACCTGATGGCCAGGGGCGTAGCTCTCGATCTACTCCAGATTGCTGAGCGAGTTGGCCCGCGGTACAAAGATCTGTCCGAGGAGGAAAACCTTACCCTGGATCACATCATTGCCGATGATCGAAGGAACCATCAAGCCTTATGATGACGACATAGTGGAACTCTCAATGAAAGTACCAATGTCAGTGTCAAAACCGGCGGATCTCGGGTAGGGGGACCCGAACTATGCGTCTAAGGAGGATGGTAACATGAGGCGGGGGACACAATGTTTACCCAGGTTCGGGCCCTCTCATTGGAGGTAATACCCTACTTCCTGCTTGATTGATCTTGATGATATGAGTATTACAAGAGTTGATCTACCACGAGATCGGAGAGGCTAAACCCTAGAAGCTAGCCTATGGTATGATTGTTGTTGTCCTATAGACTAAAACCCTCCGGTTTATATAGACACCGGAGGAGCTAGGGTTAAACAGAGTCGGTTACAAGGGAGGAGATCTACATATCCGGATCGCCAAGCTTGCCTTCCACGCAAAGGAGAGTCCCATCCAGACATAGGACGAAGTCTTCAATCTTGTATCTTCATAGTCCAACAGTCCGGCCAAAGTATATAGTCCGGCCGTCCGAGGACCCCATAATCCAGGACTCCCTCAGGAGGGAGGGAGGGTGCTATCGAGAGCATGTGTGCGAGAAAGACACCTCGGGATAGAGTGAGTGAGCATGTGTGAGAGACCACCGATGGATATACACCGTGTGCACGTACATGTGAGAGAGAAAGTTAGCGCGTGTGTGAGGAGGGCCTATGGAGTGTGAAACTACACGTAAAGGACTGATGTACACATTGATTAAAAATATAAATTGTATCCAAATATTAGGATGGGATCATGATATTTGTAATTCGCATAAGGAGCGGTCATTGATCCATCAAACATCTATATTCTATCAAATTGGAGCATGTCTATGTTATTATTCGACATAATTGATCCATAGAGTCAGTATTTTGAACTCCAGACAATGCATCACTTTAGCAATACGAATGTAAACATGAGTATAGTTCATGTTGTGTGTGTAAAGCACATTATACATACAGAAGTTACACAATGAACATTATAAATAGCTAGCTAGGAACTAGCATACATTTGAATTCAACTTAAGGTGGTTTAAAAAATCTGAATTCAACATGAAGTCCATTCAATTGTTTAAATTCGAGATCATGGCATTTCTAAATCATACCTAAGATATGGGGGCACCAATAGTTGCTCTGCTTATGTACATAAGAGCATATAGTCGTGTACAAAATAGATTCAAATTTACCTCCTCCATTCCAAAATAATTGTAGTTATAGGATTTTCAAGTGTCAAAATTTCAAAAAGAAGCGCATAATTTAATGAGGTTTTCAAACATACAAGGTTAAATTTAACGTTGTCTATGTATGTCAATCCTCAAAGTTCAAGAGTACTCTAAATGTGAATGCTTCTTCTTTAAAATTTCGAACGAAGCGCCAAAAGAGCCTCTACTTGCCCGAAACCGCATGAGACCAATGTTTGGTGGAAGACCAATGTTTGGTGGAAGGAAATTATTTTTCTAACTCCGACCCATGAAGCCTACCGGCCCGACGTCCAAAGGTCTAAACTGGGGTAGGTTTGTAACTTCATCTAGACACCACGCAACCGCCTCCGAAAAACATTCATACACTGTGGCTGCCTAACACACATGCGCTCGGCCGAAATCGCTCCAGCCCACTATTTGGGACACCTAGGATTATCGTCCTACCCCTGACCCGCAGTAGGTCCAAAATTTAAGAGGGGGCCAAAGTTTGTACTTTCCCCAAATTTCAAACAAGCGCCTCCCATATGTTCAAAACAAAAACAAAAACAAGCACGTCCCAAACAGAAACATTGTTCCCCCTTAGCTCCCCCCCCCCCCCCCCCGTCCGATTCCCCATTTGTACTCCATGGGCGCCAAAACTACCTCTCCACCAGTTGCGAAACCCTGGCGTCCTCTGTCCTCCACCCCATCCCACCAATCAACCGTCGCGTCCCCCATCACGCCAGAGCTGATAACCCGACGTCATCATCCACCGCAACGCCCTCCATGGCTAGCAGTTGAAGCCAAGGCCGAGCTGCCTCCAGGACGCCGACGTGCACTGTACCCAAGCCAGTTCAACCACGTCGCCGTACGCCTCATGTTGCCGCTCCAATGTCGCCACTGTCTAACACACCGGAGCTATTCCCGCTACGTCGTCCTTCGCCCCCTTGGATCTGCTTCCCCTCCGCCGACAGACGGCCACCACAACATAGTCAATAATTTGGCCATGGGTTCGTCCAAGGCTCCAACCTCCTCCAAAACATCGGTTCCCCAGGTAAAAAGAAGAACATCGCCGTGAAATAAGGAGGGCACATCACTGGCAACCAGAACTGGTACTCCTCTTCCCTTATTCATGCAAATCTTACATGTCTGCTTGCACGGTATTCATCCCACAGAAGACACTAGTTGACCGCTTCTTCCTACACCTTCTTCCTGATACTAGATGTTCCTAGTAACTCGCGATGCACAAGGTTTCTCCTCATATACTATTTCACCTTAGCTAGAGGTTTGTCGCCCCCTGGATTTCAATTCCTGGTCAGTTGATTCCCAATTAAAGGAAGCATTCCCCGACGTAACAGGCGCTAGTCCGCCTATTACGACGGGGAAGCAGTGCCTTGGTGTTTATCTTAGGGGTGTGTGTGGGTCCTAGGAGCTGCTAGCGCCCGATTTGGAGGTTGGTCGGGCTTAAAGGGATGGTTGGGGGGCACTGCCAAGCATGGCGGTGGTGTGAGGTCGAGGGGTGGGTGGGGCGGCGGAGGCAGGGGTCTAGGCCGGTGGTCGCTGTTGGTTCGAGAAAGATCATCAACAGTGATTGGCGGGAGGTACATGAAGGCCATCTGCCAGTTCCTTGTAGATCATACGGTTCATAAAAAATCAACTGGCCTATTTATTTTCAGTCAACTGTTATTTTGATAGGACCACATGTGGTGGTGTGCTGGAGGAGTACCTGCATTTCCCATCCATCTCTGTGCTCATATATTATAAATCATACGGAGTAGAATCTAATTTATCTGCCATGTGTAGGATCGAAAGTATGTCTAGAGGGGGGTGACTAGACTACTTGACCAAATAAAAATCTAGCCTTTCCCAATTTTAAGTCTTGGCAAATTTTAGCAACATAGCACAAGTCAAGCAATCAACCTACACATGCAATTCTGAGAGTATAGCAGCGGAATGTAAATCGTTGCATATGAAGGTAAAGGGGAGGAGTTTAGAGGGAGAAAACACAATGTAGACACGGAGATTTTTGGCGTGGTTCCGATAGGTGGTGCTATCGTACATCCATGTTGATGGAGACATCAACCCACAAAGGGTAACGGTTGCGCGAGTCCACGGAGGGCTCCACCCACGAAGGGTCCACGAAGAAGCAACCTTGTATATCCCACCATGGCCATCGCCCACGAAGGACTTGCCTCACTTGGGTAGATCACAAAGTAGGAGATCTCCTTGCCCTTAGGAACTCCTTGGTTCAACTCCACAATCTTGATGGAGGCTCCCAAGTGACACCTAACCAATCTAGCAGACACCACTCTCCAAAAGGTAATATATGGTGTGTTGATGATGAACTCCTTGCTCTTGTGCTTGAAATGATAGTCTCCCCAACACTAAACTCTCTCTCACATATTTGGATTTGGTGGAAAGATGATTTGAGTGGAAAGAAACTTGGGGAAGGCTATAGATCAAGATTCTTGTTGTTCGACTGGAATATCTTGGTCTCAACACATGAGTAGGTGGTTCTCTCTTAGATAATTGATGGTGGAAGTGTAGGCATGTTCTGATGGCTCTCTCCACGAATGGAGGATGGGTGGAGGGGTATATATAGCCTCCACACAAAATCTAACCGATATGCACAATTTACCAAACTCGATGAGACCGAATAGTTAAAACTCGGTCAGACCGATTCAGTTAAAATGTGAATGTTAGGCTTTTTGGTGGGACCGACATGTGAACTCAGTGGGACCGATTTCATTAGGGTTAGGCCATAACTTAATCTCGTTGAGACCGATCACATGAACTCGGTGAGACCAATTTTTGTAATAGGCAAATAGAGAGTTGGTCAGGAAAACTCGGTGGGACCGATCGCTCATTTCAGTGAGACCGAAACATTATGACAAGGAAACAGAGACTTTGCATTGCGAACTCGGTGGGACCGATCGCTCATCTCGGTTAGACCGAAATGTTACGAAGGGGAACAGAGAGTTTGCAATCCCATCTCGGTGAGACCGAACCGATTAGGGTTTCTAGCTATGGCTATGCCAAATGAACTCGGTGGCGCCAGATAGATCAAATCGGTGGGCCAAGTTTGACTTTTGGTTTGGGACATATGTGGATATGAGAAAGTGGTTGAGGGATCTTGGAGCATATCACTAAGCATTTTGAGCAAGCAAGCCATTAAGCAACACCTCATGCCCTTTTAATAGTATTGGCTTTTCCTATGGACTCAATGTGATCTTGGATCACTAAAATGAAAATGTAGAGACTTGAGCCTTTGCCAATATATGTCCTTAGCATTTTGAGGGGTCCACATTCCTAGTCCATGCCATGCCAATCATTGAACTTTCTGAAATGATCATCTTGAAATAGCATTAGTTAAATGAGCTATATGTTGTTACGAATTACCAAAACCACCCAGGGATAGTTGCAGTTTAAATCTCCCCCTTTTTTGGTAATTGATGACAACATCTAGATCAAAGCCTCGACAAATGATAATGGGATTGAAATACATCGTCGCTTTGAGAATTATGTGATAAGCAAGAGCTCCCCCCTAAATTTGTGCATTATTTAAAATTTGCTTTTGAATGCAAATGCACAATCGATTAGAATCATGGGTTACTCTTCCATGTCACATACATCTTGTTGGAGCGCTCAAAATGATAGAAATTAAAATATGCACTCATCACCAAGACAAAGTGAATGATCATATATGAGAGATAAGTAATAACATCATTCAAGCACAAGCATTAAGGTATGATATGATCAAACACATGATCAAACAAGTATCTCACACACACATAAAGTATCAACATGGCAAGCAAACAAATAGGTAGCAAATAAGAGATAGCAAAAAGAGACAAGCTATCTCTCTCTCAGCCTATGATCTATACACTTTCTCCCTCTTTGGCAAGAAGTTACCAAAAAGCTCGAAAATGCATAGTGCTATGCGTCTCTCTAGGCTCTCTTGATTCTGAGTCAGGGTGGCTAGTCCTTTCTCAATCCTCAAAGTTTCTTGAATCAGATATGCAAGTTGATCTTGCTTTGACTTGAGAAACACTTGAGAAGCCTCTTCAACACTTGGCATTTTGGTTGCCTTCTCAGCTTTGCTTTCTCCCTCTTCTCTTGAGCCTCTATAGAAGTGGGATCTTCTTCATCCATGACAACTATGTTGTCTTCAAAGTCAGGCCTCAAGGGAAGATGTTCCTTGTCCATTAGGTATGTGCATGTGCCCATCTTGGAGTTGGTGAGCATCTAGATGTGTCAAGCATACCCACATGACCTCTTTTGACCTGCAGCTATCCTCTTGATTGTCTCAACAATCAGACTCGTCACTTTGAACTTTTGGGGCACATCAAACAACTGCAACAATTTTATGGAATGGCCTCTGATCATCCTATGATCGCCTGACTTGGGCAACAAGGTATGCCTCAAGATGGTGTTGATGATGGCCAGTCCAGACAATAGATAATACACAGAGCCTAGCTTGTGAGTCTCCAAGGCTTTGTCAAGAATCTCCTTATACATGTTAGCCATGGAGTTGTGGTCTTTCTTCTTCTTGGCATAGACATATATGTCATCCTCATGCTCTGTAGGGGCATTTATCAACTTTGCCTACTCAGCAACTGTCAATTTGTACCTTGTACCTTCAGACATCCAGACAATTCTACCATCAGGATAGAAATGTGATGTGGAGTAGAATTGCATGATGAGCTCACCATTCCACTTGGTGAGTTTCTGACCCACAAAAGCATCTACCCCACACAGCCTGAAGCTCTCATGCACTCCTGGGAAGTGGTCTTCATTGTTATCAATATACTTCCAGTCTACCCACTTCATATTGTAGACAATGGGCTTCTTATCTAGCAAAACAATCTCATAGAAGTCCTGCTGCTCCTTGGTGTGAAATCTATAGTCCACAATGGTCCTTCTCCTCACAACATATGGATCAGATTGTCTCCACAATCTAAGACATGCATCCTTTCTGATCTTCATATTTTCTGCCACTGGATGATTGTCATCATGGTCAGCGATCTTGTGCTTCAGCTTCCTAATCACTTGGGCTTCAACATCTTCTTCTTCAATCTCAATCTCAGGCACTGGGGCCTTGTTCTTCTCAGCAGCTGGTATATTCCTTGTGCTCCTCTTTGGTGCAGTCTTGGGGGCTGGAGTAGAAGCTTTGGGGGCATTATTGGGCTTACAAGGGGCAACCCCAGACTTGATGGCATCCCCCATCAACTTTTGAGCATTAGGTGCTGGTGCAGCATCCTCTTCCTCTTCCTCTTCATCCTCAGCTGGCTCTTCCATCATAGAGGATCTCCCAGTGACTTTGGCCATGGTCTTCTTGACCCTTTCCTTTCTCTTCTTGCCCTCACCAGCAACCTCATCAATAGTTGACTTGGAAGTCTCAAGTGTGGAGGCTCTGGCCTTAGAAGTGGGCACTCTCTTTGAAGGAGCCTTTTTGTGCATACCAGGCTTTGTAGATGCAGCTGTGCCAAACTCTTTCTTGACAACCCTTTTCTTGGAGCTAACCTCCTCCTCAGCAGCTACATAGTCTTCACCTTCAGACTCAGAATTTCTCTTCCTCCTCTTCCTAGTAGCAGCCTTAGGCAGGTTGCTAGGAGTACTTCTGTTGCCTTCATCATAACTATCAGAGGGACTAGTGCCCTCACTCAGATTCATCTGCTCTTCTGACTAGTTCTGGCGATCACTCTGATCAGAAATTCTGGCACTGCAAGCAGATAGCTGACCCTGTGAATAGTTATAGATGAGATAGAGCAGGTGAGCATCACAAAGTGCAGAGGTTTTGCAAAATAGATGAGTCAAAAACTTAGTTTTAGTTTTTCACAGAAAGCATTACAGATCTACCAATTTGTTAAACTTGGTGACACTGAAGCAACTTTTGGAGTCTAAACTAGTGACATCGGTCAGACCGAGACACAGTTCGGTGACTCTGAGATTGCTAGGGTTTCACTGAGAGTTGAACTCGGCCACACCGATTTGCAAGTTTTGGTCAGAATGAAAAGTGCAAGTGCAATGGCTTGAGCCAAATCGGTGAGACCGATTTCCACAACTCGGTCGGTCCGAGATGAGTTCAGCGGAAACCTAACCCTAAATTTTCGAATCAAATCTAATCTAAAGGAAGTTTTTGCTGGACAAGATGATCTCATACATGGTAAGAAACATGGCATTTGCTTTGTGCTAAGAATCGGAGGAACGAATTGCACAAAGTTTCGAACTCATACCCTAGTTCGGTGATGAGCTCGCTACGGCGGCAACGGCGGGGTTGAATTCCGTTGACGGTGATGGAGACCACCGGCGGGAGGTCGCTGGCGATGATAGGACGATCCGGAGACCCAAGACAACAGAGAAGGACACACGTGGGCGAAGAATTTTGGAGACATTTCCAAAATTTGACCCATCGCCATATATATCCTAACCCTATCGTTTTGACCGAGTGGAACAACTCGGTGGCACCGAGATGCAGAATCACAAGTGGTTACTGCAACTCGGTGTGACCGAAAGGTTCTAAATGGTTGCACTGAGATTCAAAACCTAGATCAACTCAGTGAACTCGGTTTGACCGAAAGGGATGAATCGGTCAGACCGAAATGCATAGAGAGGTTTTGGAAGTTTAAGTCTATGACGAATCGGTGACTCCGAGTGCTCCTCACACAGAGGGTTCGAATCTGACTTGATCCAACTTTGTGATGTAGCATGAATAGAGTTTGAGATGAGAAAAGCATAGATAGCTAGAGGAAGTTATTAGGCATTCTTGTCCATCCATTTGGCAAAAGGAAAAAGGAGCCAAACAATCAAAGCAACAAAATGGATGTCCTTGAATGAGTAAAATATGCAACCAACATGCTCACACAATAAAATGGCAAATGAAATATGTGACAAAGCATTCGCAAACACTCTAGCATCTATCAAACAATTGGCGATGACTAGGTCATCTATATATGAGTATATTGACTTAGGAGTCAAATGAGAACATTTGATCATAGGTCATACTCATCGTTTAAGCACAAGTGGGTTTACCACTTTTACATAAAGCATTGTTGTGTTCACACCATTAGAGTTGCTTTAGCTCAATATTTAGAGTAAAGCTCCCCTAGATGTGATATCCCCCCTAAGAGGGATGAACTAACCTTGGGTTTTGTCGATGATGACTTCATGTAGATGTTGAAGATATGGATGCTCAATGTTGATGTAGATCATTCGGAGCAATCCATTTGAGTGATTTGCACTTTCAATACCTACACGGGTTAGTCCCACGAGGAACAACCAAGGATATCCATAGACATAGAGTTAAATTCACACAAGATAATGTCCATCAAAGCATTAGGTTACCTTGTCCCTTGTCTTACCAACAAGAGGCTTTGTTACTCCTCGAACTAGTGCATGATGTGGAAGTTGTTTGCACTTGTTCTTGCCAAAATGATATGAGTGAAGTATGTTGGCGGAGTCACCCTCAAGAACTCTCTAGTTCTTCTTCTTCGGGATCCACATAAACTTGATGGGAATCCTTGGAGTTGTAGTCGCACTTTATGAGGTGGAACTTGATGTAGTCATGGGAACCCACTTGACCAAGGCCTTGGGAACTTCTTCAAACGCATCAATCTCCTCTTGAAGCTTGTCCTTGACTTTTTGCTTGTGGTCTTGTGGTTGAAGATCATCTTGAGCTTGTGTCCCCTTGAAATAAGTAGGATCTTACTTCTCTTGTTGAGGAACAAACTTCGTCTTGGGGTATTGATCTTCTTCCCATTCAACTCCATTGGCATTGAACATTCGTTCACAAATACCTTCATTCTTCTGGTGCCTTCCTTGCTAGCGTACAATTTGCTCAAATTGCTTACTTCCGGCAAGGCTCTTGTAAACACCTTTTTCTATAATTCCCTTCAATAAGCTATTTTCTTTCTCAAGTGTAACTTGGCTAAGAGAGTCATTAGTGGAATCAACAGAACTACTAGAAGCAACAATATTGGATTTAACATGATTATTGTTACTACTAGAAGACGAATCTTTCTTGCTCTTGTTGCTAGATTTTACTTGTGGCATGTAAGTAGACAAGAGTAAATGCTTGGCAATGTAAGAAGAACTTTTCTTGTGAAGATCATCATTGATTGCCTTTAAGAACCCATGCTCTTACTCAAGGTTGAGCTTTTCAAAGCATAGCTTCTCATGAGTCTTTAAAAGCTCTTGATGATCTTCCAAGGTAGTTTCATGAGATAACTTAAGAGTGTTTAGTTCTTTAGTTAGACGCTCAATCTCCTTCTTATCATCGTCATTTGTTTTATCTTGATTAGCATGATTAATAGCAAGTTTGTCATAGTTTTCATCACTAGAGTTGTCAACAAGTAAATCATCATGACCTAGAAAATCATCTTCATCACTATTGAAATTGACATACTCAGGGTGTGATACCTTTGGACCTTTATCCATGAAGCATCTTCCAATTCCTTCATTTGGTGAGTCAAATATGTCATAGGAGTTGGTCGACACAAGTGTTAGACCGGCAACGCCTTCATCTTGAGTATATTCGGAGTCGGAGTGATAACTTCTCTCGGAGTGATGGTCGGAGTCGGAGCCGGATACCCATTCACCAACATGAGCTTGATGTCTTCGTTTTGTGTAGCTCCTTGATGACTTGTCCTTTCTTTCCGAATCCTTGCTTCTAGGAGAGGTTATTCGTTCATAACGATCATCTCTACTCCTTCTCTCTCTTGGGGGTGATTCTTCTCTCCTACTTATCCTTTTAGGTGAGTCTTCTCTTCTATTGTAGGGAGCGTACACTCATTGGAGTAGTGTCTGGGTCTTCACAATTGTAGCAATTACGCTCGCGACTAGAAGATCTTTTGTCATTATAGGACCTTGACTTGAACTTCTTTCTTGGCTTCTACTCTTGTAGAACTTGTTGAAGTTCTTCACCATTAGGCTCAATTCCTCATTGAAGGCTTGATTCTCACTTGATGATGTAGGAGCATCACATGAGGCTTTGTAGGCACCACTAGACTTGTTGTGAAGCTCTTCTTTATCCTTGAGTGACATCTCATGAGCAACAATTCTCCCAATGACTTCTGTTGGCTTGAGATCTTTGTAATTGAGCATCATTGGGATCAATGTGCACATGGTATCATATTTTCCATCCAAGGCTCTTAGGATCTTCTTGATGATGAATCTGTCGGTCATCTCTTCACTTCCTAAGCCCGCAATCTCATTTGTGATGAGAGCTAGCCTAGAGTACATTTCAGCGACACCTTCACCATCCTTTATTTTGAACTTGTCAAGCTGACTTTGAAGCAGATCCAATTTGGATTCCTTGACGGAGTTGGTACCTTCGTAAATATAAATCAAAGTATCCCAAATTTCCTTAGCATTCTCAAGACGGCTGATTTTGGTGAATTCTTTGTGGCACAATCCATTGAAGAGGATATCGCAAGCTTGAGCATTGTATTGTACCATCCTTAATTCTTCCGCAATAGCTTCATGATTTGGTTCTCTCCCATCGAAGAATTCACCTTGCAATCCAATACACACAATAGCCCAAACAGCGGGGCTGGCCAAATGGAGTGTGGTTTGTAGGCCGAAAGACCAGGGCAGCCTCGGTATTCATGACCTGCAAGTCAAGAATGAGGCCCTAGTTAGTAAATGGTTGTTCAAACTTCTTACTGAGGATGGTCTTTGGAAAACCATGCTACACAATAAGTATATAGGCCAAAAGGCAGTGTCTCGGGTATATTGGAAACCTGGAGACTCACACTTTTGGGCCGGCCTAATGGCGGCAAAGAAACATCTCTTTCGCTTTGGGTCTTTCGCGATAAAGGACGGGTCGGAGATTCGTTTTTGGGAAGACATATGGCTAGGCAATGCTAGCCTCCGAGAACAATACCCAGCCTTATACAACATTGCACGCAATAAGAATAATACTATGGCACAAGTGCTCAGCTCATCCCCACCAAATATTTCGTTTAGGCGGGATTTGATTGGCACCCGACTTATGTCATGGAATGATCTATTGTCCCATCTGGATTCGATTATCCTGACACAAGGTTGTGATGTGTTTCCCTAGAACCTTACTACATTGGGGTCTTTCACAGTAGACTCTATGTATCGTGCACTCGCGCATTCTGAGGTACCGGTGAGTAATAACAAAAAAATTGGAAAGCGAAGGTACCACTTAAAGTCAAAATATTCATGTGGTATCTCCATAGGGGAGTTGCGCTAACAAAAGGCAACCTCGCACGACGCAACTGGTCGGGAAGTAAGAAGTGTTGTTTTTGTACTCATGACGAGATAATTAAACACCTCTTTTTTCACTGTAAGTTTGCGTGTTCTACGTGGCCAGCCACCCAAATAGCGTCAAATTTGTATCCGCCCACAAGTGTTGCCAATATTTTTGGTCATTGGCTGGACGGTATTTCAAATACGTACAAAACTCTAATAAGGGTGGGAGTGTATGCCTTACTATGGTCGCTTTGGCTATGTAGAACTGATGTTGTTTTTAATGACAAAATTGTTTCTCGTTTGCAGGTTATTTTCCATTGTACGCACTTGCTTCGTACATGGTGTACACTACAACGAGCGGAGTACCAACCACTATTCAAGGCGGTGTGTACGTTGTTGGAGCAGGTGGCTATAGAGGTTTTTACCCAACATGGATGGTAGCATAATCTCCGGCTCGGTCCATCATCTCTTTCGACATAGGCATAGTGTCGGTCTATGGACTCTACTGTTGCCCAATTGTCGATCTTTTATCTTTTTGTTTATCAGACTACTGGTGTTTGGCTGTGTACATCCTAGTTATGCAGAGGCCGGGTGATACTCTTAATGCTTTGTATCACTTTGATGCTACATTTTGAGATAATAAAAGCGCCCTTTATCGAAAAATTCTTATGCTTCCAACTAGCAAAATTAGTACCATCAAAGTAAGGACCTCTATGGTGGTAATTTCCTTCGCTAGATGTCATACTCTCCTAGGTTGTGAAACCAAGGCTATGATCACCAAAGCTATGGAAATCAAGGCAAATGGAGATCACGGCTCTGATACCACTTGTAGGATCGAAAGTATGTCTAGAGGGGGTGATTACACTACTTGACCAAATAAAAATATAGCCTTTTCCCAATTAAGTCTTGGCAGATTTTAGCAACTTAGCACAAGTCAAGCAATCAACATAGACATGCAATTCTAAGAGTATAGCAGCGGAATGTATACCATTGCATATGAAGGTAAAAGGGGAGGAGTTTTGAGGGAGCAAACGTGATGTAGACACAAAGATTTTTGGCGTGGTTCTGATAGGTGGTGCTATCATACATCCACATTGATGGAGACTTCAACCCACGAAGGGTAACGGTTGTGCGAGTCCACGGAGGGCTCCACCCACGAAGGGTCCACGATGAAGAAACCTTGTCTATCCCACCATGGCCATCGCCCACGAAGGACTTGCCTCACTTGGGTAGATCTTCATGAAGTAGGCGATCTCCTTGCCTTTACAAACTCCTTGGTTCAACTCCACAATCTTGATGGAGGCTCCGAAGTGACACCTAACCAATCTATGAGACACCAATCTCCAAAAGGTAATAGATGGTGTGTTGATGATGAACTCCTTGCTCTTGTGCTTGAAATGATATTCTCCCCAACACTAAACTCTCTCACATAGATTTGCATTTGGTGGAAAGATGATTTGAGTGGAAAGCAACTTGGGGAAGGCTAGAGATCAAGATTCTTGTTGTTGGACTGGAATATCTTGGTCTCAACACATGAGCATGTGGTTCTCTCTCAGAAAATGTATGGTATAAGTGTAGGCATATTCTGATTGCTCTCTCCATGAATAGAGGATGGGTGGAGGGGTATATATAGCCTCCACACAAAATCTAACCGTTACACACAATTTACCAAACTCGGTGAGACCGAATAGTTAAAACTCGGCCAGAACGATTCAATTCAGAATGTGAACGTTAGGCTTTTCGGTGGGACCGACATGTCAACTCGGTGGGACCGACTGTTGGTGTCAAAACCGGTGGATCTCGGGTAGGGGGTCCCGAAGGGTGTGTCTAAGGTCGATGGTAACAGGAGATGGGGGACACAATGTTTACCCAGGTTCGGGCCCTCTCTATGGAGGTAATACCCTACTTCCTGCTTGATTGATCTTGATGAATATGAGTATTACAAGAGTTGATCTACCACGAGATCGTAATGGATAAACCCTAAAAGTCTAGCCTGTCTGACTATGATTATGAGGATATATGTCTACGGACCTAGCCCTCCGGTTTATATAGACACCGGAGGGATCTAGGGTTACATAAGGTCGGTTACAGAGAAAGGAATCTTCCTATTTGATCGCCAAGCCTGCCTTCCACGCCAAGGAGAGTCCCATCCGGACACGGGTAGAGTCTTTGGCCTTTGTATCTTCACAGCCCATCAGTCTGGCCCATGTCTAATAGGTCGGACGCCCAAGGACCCCTTAGTCTAGGACTCCCTCAGTAGCCCTGAACCAGGCTTCAATTATGAGGTGTCTGGCGCACAGATTGTCTTCGGCATTGCAAGGTGGGTTCCCCTTTCTGAATACTCCAAGATAGTCTTCGGACGTAATTAACATGTCGAGATCTGCAATACAAGCACCACACACAACCACAGAGAATATAATATTGCACAAGTCCAATCTGCTGATAACTTTTTATAATGTGACATCACGTCTGCTTGGTCATCATTTCAAACCGTTTTCTGTCTGTCGTTCCACGTTTTGAGACGGGTTCTAATAGGCATGTCTTGTCGAAGCAGAGATTGTGTCCCCTTATTGCGGGATTCTCATCAATACGAGCATGGGTAATATAACCGTGCCATTTACACAGCCCTTGGGGACAGATGAGTTTTAAGGCTAGTGGTGAGGCGCTTAATATTCACTGCCTTTATAAGGAGATAAGAACTCCCTTTCTTCACCCACACCTCCTCTCTTTTTCTGTCCTTCCATTCTCGAGCTCCAGCGCCCAAGTCCTCATTCTTTCCCTCTCAAGGAAGCACTCAGCCATGTCCGAATCCAGAGGTCAAGGCAAGTGGATGGCCTCCTCCATTAGGGAGAAGGACATCACGAAGCTTAGGGAGGCCGGGTATCTAGCGAAAGAAATCGCCCACCGGCTTCCAGCAAAGGGGCAAATCATCCCCACCTCGAAGCCCAACGAGAGGGTGGTGTTCATCCCTCATTTCGTCCATGGGTTAGGGTTTCCTCACCACCCTTTCGTCCGCGGGCTTATGTTCTATTACGGGCTAGATTTCCATGATCTAGCCCCGAACTCCTTCCTCAACATCTCGACATACATTTACGGGTGTGAGGCTTTCCTCCGCATCCAACCTCACTTCAGACTATGGCTCAAGATCTTCAACGTGAAGCCGAAGGTGGTGGATGGTAAGCACGCGGAGTGCGGATGCGCTATGGTGAGCAAGATGCCCAATGTCACATGGCCCCAGGGTACTTTTGTGGAGACCGTCAAGGAGTGGAAAAAATTGTGGTTCTACATCACAGAGCCCCAATGCGGCTCACCTCCTGGATAGAGAAAGGCCCGAATTGGTCTTCGGGCTAGTTCTTTTGCTGGCTTAAAAAATAAGCCACCTCCTCCCCAGCTTATTCTATAAGTTGTCACTCTTATACATTGTGGCTTCTAAACTAGTTATGAGATAACTAATTCAGAAGCCTCAACAAATTTTGGGTGCAGCTTATTTTTTAAGCTGGGGAGGGGCAGCTTATTTTTTAAGCTGCTCAAAAGAACTGACCCTATGTCGGACGAGCTGATAGCGCTGCAAATGTGCATTCAAAGCATGGTGGATAAAAACATCAAGCTCATCGACGTAATCTAGGTGATGCTGGTTCGCTGGATCCTCCTGTGCCAGAGCCGAAGCTGGCCTTTATGGGAATTCGACCCAAAGAAGCACAAAACTTTGGAAAGGCTCTTCGGAACCACTCACGAAGATGCCTGGAAGTTGCTCTTTAAGGGCAATGAGACGCCGCCCGCCATAGACTCGAACCGCGAGCACGATATTACCCATCATGCCAATGCGGTAAGTCCTTCTCATCTCAAGGCGCATCCTCGACTTGCTTGTTTCAAGGAGGATATCTAAACTTTGTTATTATTGCTTTTTCAGGTATGGACGGAGAGGGTGGAGCGGATTCACTGTTCAGCTCCGCTACCCGAAGAACCAGTCATCCCGCTCCTGGCGAAGAAGCTGGTCCCGGCGCCCTATAAGGCGCCGAAGAAGAAGGCCAAGGGGGTTCGGAGTGGCCTCCGCTGCAAGGGAGCTTCGGACGTGTCATCCGAAGACAAGACTATCTCCTCCGTCACTAAAGACGATGACGAGGAGAAGGAAGAAAGCACCTCTCCCCCTGATGGGGGGAGGAAGAAGAGGGTGGCCTCCAGAAATCTGGAGGCGCCCAAGAGGGGGAAGGGTCCCCCTGTTGATAACACCGCATGGGACGTTGAAAGCAGCCCAGAGCGACGCCCCCGAAACAAGCCTCTGCCCATGTCGTAAGCACTAAAAACCTGCATACGTGCATACATCCGGCCTCTCTTGCTTCATGATATTAATATGTTTAAATGATGTTGTTGCAGTCCGTCCCACGACAGCAACCAACGATCCTCATTAAGGGGTTCGTTCGATTCGAAGGCGGTGGCCAGCGAGTCACCGCCGTCCGCTCACTCTCCCACGGCCAAGGGCGACGACGTGGTGTTGTCCCAAAGGACCTTCCCCGGCCAGGGAGAGGTTCAGGAGGCTGCCCGGGTGGCTCCAGAGGGCGAAGCCTTGGCTGCCGGACACATGGGGGAGCAGACCCCCATGGCGAGTGGGGATGGGGGCCTTGATCAATTCGGCTCCCAGCCGAATACAAGTCCGGAGACCTATACGGCTCCGGAATCTGGCGAGCAACATCCTTCGAACGAAGGGGGTGTGTCTGTTCCGCCGGTGACCTCTGTCCAACCAGAGGCACCGGATAATCTGCTGGAAGCGCTACAAGGCGCTTCCATTGTGGATGAACATCGTATCCTTATGGGTACGGTGATTGAGAGGGTTCAGTCCGTCAAGAGCGGACTAACCAAGGCCTGCAGCAGCCTGCTGATAGGTTTTGAGGTAAGCGACGCAAAAGAGAAAAACCCCATATAGACAATAGCCCCTGAGACACTGTCCGGTGTTCAGAAAGAAAAGCCGAACAGAGGATGAATTTATTTTCGTAGGAGACTAACTAAATATGTGTTATATGAATAATTAGGCATCGTTCCTGGCCGCGACCTCACATACTGCCGAAGTCTCCGGACTAAAGCAGAGACTGGAGCGGGTCGAGGAGGAGCTCGGCCAAGCGAGGAAGTAGCTGGAAGACCAGCAAGGTATGTAATGACTCGCTATATATATTTAGAAAGAATACATAATAAGTGATGTATATTGACCGTAGTGTCATGATATGTGTAGGAGCGACGACCGAGGTCGAGGCCCTTAAAAAGGCCCTGGCCAAAGCCAAGGGGAAGGCTGTCAAGGAGCAGGCCGCTCGTAAGAAGCTTAAGGCCAGGATGAACGAGGTCCAGCAAGAGCTCCAAGACGCTGTGAAGAAGTGAGAGGCCTTGGAGTGCGATGTTTTGGCTCGGGAGACCGAACTCGCCAAGGCTCGCCAAAGCGTGGAAGTGGCCCGGGTTGAAGCCCAGGGTGCCCTCCAGGAGATCTAGGAGGCCAAGAAGATCGCGGCAGGTAAGGCGTTTAATATGCAAAGCAAGTATGTGAAGAAGAAGTATTTCTTACTAACCCGGATTCGGAGTTCTCCAGGGGCATTTGCAGATCAGCCGCGCAGTGTGTCCGACGCTGCGGAGTTCTTCCAAGCCGAAGAGGGGAGCTCAACGGAGATGCTGTTCTGGTTGCAATATCTTGTGCCAGAACATCCAGTGCCCTTTAGTGATTAGCTAAAACAGCTGGTCGAGCTGCATAGGGTGGCCGAACTGGCCATGAAGGATATAATAATCCGGCTGTGGCCCACCAAAGCTATGCACGGCAGCTACTTTGGGCTCGTGAAGCGGCTTGTGAACGCCTGTCCTCGGCTGGACGTCGTCAAACGATCGGCCTGCATTGAGGGTGCGTGCATGGCCTTTGCCCACGTCAAAGTGTGGTGGGCAAAGATGGATGATAACCCATAAGTATATGGGATCGCAACAGTTTTCAAGGGTAGAGTATTCAACCCAAATTTATTGATTCGACACAAGGGGAGCCAAAGAATATTCTCATATTAGCAGCTGAGTTGTCAATTCAACCACACCTGGAAACTTAGTATCTGCAGCAAAGTGTTTAGTAGCAAAGTAATATGATAGTAGTGGTAACGGTAGCAACAGGTAACGGTAGCAACAGGTAACGATAGCAAAAGTAATGTTTTGGGTATTTTGTAGTGATTGTAACAATAGCAACTAAAAGTAATGTTTTGGGTATTTTGTAGTGATTGTAACAATAGCAACGGAAAAGTAAATAAGTGAAGAACAATATATGGAAAGCTCATAGGCAATGGATCGGTGATAGAGAATTATGCCGGATGTGGTTCATCATGTAACAGTCATAACCTAGGGTGACACGGAACTAGCTCCAATTTATCAATGTAATGTAGGCATGTATTCCGAATATAGTCATACGTGCTTATGGAAAAGAACTTGCATGACATCTTTTGTCCTACCCTCCCGTGGCAGCGGGGTCCTAGCGGAAACTAAGGGATATTAAGGCATCCTTTTAATAGAGTATCGGACCAAAGAATTAACACATAGTGAATACATGAACTCCTCAAACTACGGTCATCACCGGAAGTGGTCCCGATTATTGTCACTTCGGGGTTGTCGGATCATAACACATAGTAGGTGACTATAGACTTGCAAGATAGGATCAATAACTCGCGTATATTCATGAAAACATAATAGGTTCAGATCTGAAATCATGGCACTCGGGCCCTAGTGACAAGCATTAAGCATAGCAAAGTCATAGCAACATCAATCTCAGAACATAGTGGATACTAGGGATCAAACCCTAACAAAACTAACTTGATTACATAATAAATCTCATCCAACCCATCACCGTCCAGCAAGCCTGCGATGGAATTACTCATGCAGGGCGGTGACCATCATGAAATTGGTGATGTAGGATGGTTGATGATGACGATGGCGACGGATTCCCCTCTCTAGAGCCCCGAACGGACTCCAGATCAGCCCTCCCGAGAGAGTTTAGGGCTTGGCGGCGGTTCCGTCTCGTAAAACGCGATGAATCTTTCTCCTTGATTTTTTTCTCTCCGAACACGAATATATAGAGTTGGAGTTGAGGTCGGAGGAGCTCTAGGGGGCCCACGAGGTAGGGGGCGCGCCCAGGGGGCAGGCGCGCCCCCGCCCTCGTGGCTAGGGTGTGGGCCCCCTGGTCTTGATCTTTTGCTAGTATTTTTTATTATTTCCAAAAATACGCTCCGTGGAGTTTCAGGTCATTTCGAGAACTTTTGTTTCTACACATAAATAACACCATGGCAATTCTGTTGAAAATAGCGTCAGTCCGGGTTAGTTCCACTCAAATCATGCAAGTTAGAGTCCAAAACAAGGGCAAAAGTGTTTGGAAAAGTAGATACGATGGAGACGTATCAACTCCCCCAAGCTTAAACCTTTGCTTGTCCTCAAGCAATTCAGTTGACAAACTGAAAGTGATAAAGAAAAACTTTTACAAACTTTGTTTGCTCTTGTTGTTGTAAATATGTAAAGTCAACATTCAAGTTTTCAGCAAAGATTATGAACTAACCATATTCACAATAACTCTTAGGTCTCATGTTTACTCATATCAATGGCATAGTCAACTAGCGAGCAATAATAATAAATCTTGGATGACAACACTTTCTCAAAACAATCATAATATGATATAACAAGATGTTATCTCGCTAGCCCTTTCTGAGACCGCAAAACATAAATGCAGAGCACCTTTAAAGATCAAGGACTGACTAGAGATTGTAATTCATGGTAAAAGAGATCTAGTCAAGTCATACTCAATGTAAACTAACAGTAATGCATGCAAATGACAGCGGTGTTCTCCAACTGGTGCCTTTTTTAATAAGAGGATGATGACTCGACATAAAAGTAAATAGATAGGCCCTTCGCAGAGGGAAGCAGGGATTTGTAGAGGTGCCAGAGCTCGGTTTTGAAATAGAGGTGAATAATATTTTGAGCGGTATACTTTCGTTGTCAACATAACAACCAAGAGATGGCGATATCTTCCATGATACACACATTATAGGCGGTTCCCAAACAGAATGGTAAGGTTTATACTCCCCCTCCACCAACAAGCATCAATCCATGGCTTGCTTGAAACAACGAGTGCCTCCAACTAACAAGACTCCCTGGGGTAGTTTTGTTTGCAATTATTTTGATTTTATTTGCATAAAGCATGGGATTGGGCATCCCGGTGACCAACCACTTTCTCGTGAGTGAGGAGCGGAGTCCACTCCTCTTGAGAATAACCCGCCTAACATGGAAGATACGGATAGCCCTAGTTGATACATGAGCTATTCGAGCATACAAAATAGGATATTTATTTGAAGCTTTAGAGTTTGGCACATACAAATTTACTTGGAATGGCAGGTAGATACTGTATATAGGTAGGTATGGTGGACTCATATGGAATAACTTTAGGGTTTATGGGATTGGATGCACAAGCAGTATTCCCGCTTGGTACAGGTGGAGGCTAGAAAAAGACTGGGAAGCGACCAGCTAGAGAGCGACAACAGTCATGAACATGCATTAAAATTAATCAACACCAAATGCAAGCATGAGTAGTATATAATGCACCATGAACATAAATATCGTAGAGGCTATGTTGATTTTGTTTCAGCTACATGCGTGAACATGTGCCAAGTCAAGCCACTCGAATTGTTCAAAAGAGGATACCACCCTATCATACCACATCACAACCATTTTAATAGCATGTTGGCACACAACGTAAACCATTATAAGCTCCTAGCTAATTAAGCATGGCATAATAAAGTATGATCTCTAATTGTCATTGCAAACATGTTTATTCATAATAGGTTGAATCAGGAACAATGAACTAATCATATTTACAAAAACAAGAGAGGTCGAGTTCATACCGGCTTTTCTCATCTCAATCAGTCCATCATATAATCATCATTATTGCCTTTCACTTGCACGACCGAATGATGTGAATAATAATAACAGTGCACATGCATTGGACTAAGCTGGAATCTGCAATCATTCAATAAACAGGAAAAGACAAGGCAATATGGGCTCTTTTGTTATATCAACAATGAAGCATATAAGAGCCACTTTAACAGTTTAATTAAGGTCTTCTCCTATCGACCCCCAAAGAAAAGAAAAGGAAAGAAACTATTTACACGGGAAAGCTCCCAACAAGCAAAAAGAAGAACAGGAAATCTTTTTGGGTTTTCTTTTTAATTACTATTACAAGCATGGAAATTAAAACTAGCTAAAAACTACAACTAATTTTTTGGTTTTTTCTTAAGGTTTATCAAACACACAAGAAGAAAGCATAAAAGGGAAAATAAACTAGCATGGATATTACAATGAAAAAGTATGAGCACCGACATCTAGCAATGAGTGTGTGAACATAAATGTAATGTCGGTGGGAACTACGTACTCCCCCAAGCTTAGGCTTTTGGCCTAAGTTGGTCTAATGCCACGAATGGCCTGGCGGATATCCAAAGTTGTAGTTGGGGTCGTACTGAGTTGCAGCAGTCATTGCATCGTGGGCTGCAACTTGGAGGCGAGCTATCTCAGCCCTCCTCTTATACTCTTCTGCCTCCTCTTTGGTTATAAAATATCTCCCTTTTACCTGAAAATCAAAGAAAGTAGAAGTAGGGAGAGCGATGTGATAGGTGCGTCGTCTATCAAAGATTAGTCGGTACTGGAGGAACTGATCGTTCCTCTCAACAAACTGATGACAAACCATAGCCTCATAATCCAACTAAGCAGGGGGCAACTCAATATCATCCTCACGTATGGTTATACCAAGAAAATTAGCTATGTGGTTTGCATAAATTCCACCAAAGAAATCTCCATTAAATCTAGTAAGATGCAACCTACGTGCAACAATGGCTCCCAAATTATAAGATTTATCTCCTAACATAGCACTCCTAAGAATACTGAGGTCAGGGACACACATGTGACATGCTTCATCTTTACCATTAATGCATCTACCTATGAAGAGAGCAAAATAATGTAGAGCAGAAAAATGAATGCTCCCTATGGTAGCTTGTGTTATATCTCTGGACTCTCCCACAGTTATACTAGCAAGAAAATCTCTAAACTCAGATTTGCGGGGTTCATTAGTACTACCCCATTGTGGAAGTTTGCAAGAAGTGGTAAAGTCCTCTAAGTCCATAGTGTAAGAATTTTCATAAAGATCAAACAGGACAGTTTGAGAATTGCGTGAAGATGAAAATTCAAACCTCCTCACAAAGGAACTAGTGAGATAGTGGTATTGATGGCACTTTTCTGCCTCAAAGCTTAGAAGATCAGCATTACGCAAATATGCGTTAAATTCTTCCTTAATTCCTGCTCGATCCATGAAGTCCTTTGAAGGCCTTTCACAAGACCGCACTGGAGCGTCCCTTGGTGGATCATCAATAGGATCAGGCATTGCAAGCATGGGTCCTTGTTTCCTTGAAGAACCACCTTGGTACATTTTCCTAAACATATTTCTTCCTCTGAAAAATTTCTGAAATGTTTAGTAACTTCAAACTAAAAGTGAACCAAACTCAACAAAATTGATAGCAACTACTACAAGTGCCTAGAGCCAATATCATGCATCAAAACTACTTGGAACCATATACATTTGACATGCAAGCTCAAGAACAGGGTCACCTAAGCAGAAAAAATATGCAATGAATAAAGCACTAGAACAAAAACTAATTAGACCATTGGAGGAGTCACATACCAAGGAACAATCCCACAAAGCAGTTTTGTGAGAGGTGCCTTGAGCAAAGAGATCGAAAATCGCAGCAAATGGGGCTAGGACTCGTGCTTGAGCTGGATAATGGTGTTTGTGGGAGGAAGAAGGAGTGTGTGGGTACAGGAATAAGTGGAGGAGGGCCACCGTGGGCCCACGAGGCAGGGGGCGCGCCCTCCGCCCTCGTGGCCAGGTGGATGCCCCCCTTGCTGTGTTCTCAGTGCCAAATATTCTCAAATATTCTAGAAAAAATCATATTTAAATTTTAGGGCATTTGGATAACTTTTATTTTCGGGGTATTTTTATATTGCACGGATAATCAAAAAACAGACAGAAATTACTATTTTTGCTTTATTTAATATAAATAACAGAAAGTAGAAAGAGGGTAGAGAGAGTTGTGTTTTCTAAATTTATCCATCTCATGATCATCAATAGGAATCCATTAAGAAGGTTGATCAAGTTTTGTTAACAAACTCATTCCGAATAACATGGAACCGGAGAATTTTTGAATAACACTAGGTTACCTCAATGGGGATATGCACATCCCCAACAATAAGAATATCATATTTCTTCTTGATAGTAGGAAGAGGAAATTCAAAACCTACAAAAATAATCGATGGAATTTTTCCAATAGAATTGATACTGTGGACTTGAGGTTGTTTCCTCGGAAAGTGTACCGTATGCTCATTACCATTAACATGAAAAGTGACATTGCCTTTGGTGCAATCAATAACAGCCCCTGCAGTATTCAAAAAGGGTCTTCCAAGAATAATAGACATACTATCGTCCTCGGGAATATCAAGAATAACAAAGTCTGTTAAAATAGTAACGTTTGCAACCACAACACGCACATCCTCACAAATACCGACAGGTATAGCAGTTGATTTATCAGCCATTTGCAAAGATATTTCAGTAGGTGTCAACTTATTCAAATCTAGTCTAGGATATAAAAGAGAGAGGCATAACACTAACACCGGCTCCAAGATCACATAAAGCAGTTTTAACATAGTTTCTTTTAATGGAGCATGGTATAGTTGGTACTCCGGGATCTCCTAGTTTCTTAGGTATTCCACCTTCAAAAATATAATTAGCAAGCATGGTGGAAATTTCAGCTTCCGGTATCTTTATTTTATTAGTAACAATTTCTTTCATATACTTAGCATAAGGATTCATTTTGAGCATATCACTTAATCGCATACGCAAAACGATAGGTCTAATCATTTCAGCAAAGCGCTCAAAATCCTCATCATCCTTTTTCTTGGATGGTTTGGGAGGAAAAGGCATGGGTTTTTGAACCCAAGGCTCTCTTTCCTTACCGTGTTTCCTAGCAACAAAGTCTTTCTTATCATAACATTGATTCTTTGATTGTGGGTTATCAAGATCAACAGCAGGTTCAATTTCTATATCATTATCATTACTAGGTTGAGCATCAACATGAACATTATCATTTACATTATCACTAGTTTCATGTTCATTACCAGATTATGTTTCAGCATCAGAAATAGAAATATCATTTGGATTCTCAGGTGTATCAATAACAGGTTCACTAGAAGGATGCAAAGTCCTATCATTTTTCTTTTTCTTTCTTTTAGAAGGACTAGGTGCATCTATATTATTTCTCTGAGAATCTTGCTCAATTCTCTTAGGGTGGCCTTCAGGATACAAAGGTTCCCGAGTCATTTTACCAGTTCTAGTAGCCACTCTAACAGCATAGTCCTTATTCTTACTATTCAATTCATTGAGCAAATCATTTTGAGCATTAAGTACTTGTTCTACTTGAGTGGTTACCATAGAAGCATGTTTACTAATAAGTTTAAGTTCACCTTTTACATTAGCCATATAATCACCCAAGTGTTCAAGCATATCAGCAGTGCGTTTTAATTCTCTACCAAAATAAGCATTGAAGGCTTCTTGCTTAACCATAAATTTATCAAACTCATCTAAGCATGGGCTAGCAAACTTAGTAAATGGGATTTCAGCTTTATCATATCTATAGAGAGAATTTACCTTTACTACCTGTCTCGGGATATAAAGACCATGTATTTCTTCAAATGGAGGTAAATTCTTAACATCTTCAGCTTTAATACCCTTTTCTTTCATGGATTTCTTTGCCTCTTGCATATCTTCAGGACTGAGAAATAGAACACCCCTTTTCTTCGGAGTTGGTTTAGGAATAGAATCAGGGGCTGGCTCAGGAAGTGTCCAATTATTTTCATTTGTCAACATATTATTCAATAAAATTTCAGCTTCATCTGGTGTTCTTTCCCTGAAAATAGAACCAGCACAACTATCCAGGTAATCTCTAGAAGCATCGATTAGTCCATTATAAAAGATATCAAGTATTTAATTTTTCTTAAGAGGATGATCAGGCAAAGCATTAAGTAATTGGAGAAGCCTCCCCCAAGCTTGTGGGAGACTCTCTTCTTCAATTTGCACGAAATTATATATATCCCTTAAGGCAGCTTTTTTCTTATGAGTAGGGAAATGTTTAGCAGAGAAATAATAAATCATATCCTGGGGACTACGCACACAACCAGGATCAAGAGAATTAAACCATATCTTAGCATCACCCTTTAATGATAATGGAAATATTTTAAGGATATAAAAGTAGCGAGTTCTCTCATCATTAGTGAACAAGGTGGCTATATCATTTAATTTAGTAAGATGTGCCACAATAGTTTCAGATTCATAGCCATAAAAAGGATCAGATTCAACCAAAGTAATTATATCATGATCAATAGAGAATTCATAATCCTTATCAATAACAAAGATAGGTGAAGTAGCATAAGCAGGATTATATTTCATTCTAGCATTCAGAGTTTTTTGTTTAAGCTTAGCTAATAATTTCTTAAGATCACTTCTATCATTGCAAGCAAGAAAGTCTCTTTTTAGTTTCTTCATCAATAACATAGCCCTCAGGCACAACAGGTAATTCATATTTATTAGGAGAGCCTTCATAATCACTTTCATCAGTATTATCTGTTTGAATAATTTCATTCTCTCTAGCCCTAGCAAGTTGTTCATCAAGAAATTCACCAAGTGGCACAGTTGTATCAAGCATAGAAGTAGTTTCATCATAAGTATCATGCATAGCAGAAGTGGCATCATCAATAATATGCGACATATCAGAATCAATAGCAGATGCAGGTTTAGGTGTCGCAAGCTTACTCAAAACAGAAGGTGAATCAAGTGCAGAGCTAGATGACAGTTCCTTACCTCCCCTCGTAGTTGAGGGATAAATCTTGGTTCTTGGATCTCTCAAGTTCTTCATAATGATAAGCACATATAAATCCCAAGTGACTCAAGGAATAGAGCTATGCTCCCCGGCAGCGGCGCCAAAAAATAGTCTTGATAACCCACAAGTATAGGGAATCGCAACAATTTTCGAGGATAGAGTATTCAACCCAAATTTATTGATTCGACACAAGGGGAGCCAAAGAATATTCTCAAGTATTAGCAGTTGAGTTGTCAATTCAACCACACCTGGAAACTTAGTATCTGCAGCAAAGTGTTTAGTAGCAAAGTAATATGATAGTAGTGGTAACTGTAGGAAAAGTTAACGATAGCAAAAGTAATGTTTTGCGTATTTTGTTGTGATTGTAACAATAGAAACGGAAAAGTAAATAAGCGAAGAACAATATATGGAAAGCTCGTAGGCAATGGATCGCTGATAGGGAATTATGCCAGATGTGGTTCATCATGTAACAGTCATAACCTAGGGTGACACAGAACTAGCTCCAATTCATCAATGTAATGTAGGCATGTATTCCGAATATAGTCATACATGCTTATGGAAAAGAACTTGCGTGACATCTTTTGTCCTACCCTCCCGTGGCAGTGGGATCCTAGCGGAAACTAAGGGATATTAAGGCCTCCTTTTAATAGAGTACTGGACCAAAGCATTAACACATAGTGAATACATGAACTCCTCAAACTACGGTCATCACCAGAAGTGGTCCCGACTATTTTCACTTCGGGGTTGTCGGATCATAACACATAGTAGGTGACTATAGACTCACAAGATAGGATCAAGAACTCACATATATTCATGAAAACATAATAGGTTCAGATCTGAAATCATGGCACTCGGGCCCTAGTGACAAGCATTAAGCATAGCAAAGTCATAGCAACATCAATCTCAGAACATAGTGGATACTAGGGATCAAACCCTAACAAAACTAACTCGATTACATGATAAATCTCATCCAACCCATCACCGTCCAGCAAGCCTAGGATGTAATTACTCATGCACGGCGGTGAGCATCATGAAATTGGTGATGGAGGAAGGTTGATGGTGACGATGGCGACGGACCCCCCCCCTCTCCGGAGCCCCGAACGGACTCCAGATCAGCCCTCCCGAGAGAGTTTAGAGCTTGGCGGCGGCTCAGTATCGTAAAACGCGATGAATCTTTCTCCTCGATGTTTTCTCTCCGAACACAAATATATAGAGTTGGAGTTGAGGTCGGAGTAGCTCCAGGGGGCCCACGAGGTAGGGGGGCACGCCTAGGGGGGCAGGCGTGCCCCCTACCCTCGTGGCTAGGGTGTGGGCCCCCTGGTCTTCATCTTTTGCCAGTATTTTTTATTATTTCCAAAAATACGCTCCGTGGAGTTTCAAGTCATTCCGAGAACTTTTGTTTCTGTACATAAATAACACCATGGCAATTCTGCTGAAAACAACGTCAGTCCGGGTTAGTTCCATTAAAATCATGCAAGTTAGAGTCCAAAACAAGGGCAAAAGTGTTTGGAAAAGTAGATACGATGGAGACGTGATAATGGATGTCGGCAAGCTTACGACTTAGGGACCACTAGAGGGCAAGGAGCACCGCACACCCGAGCTTTATTTTGCCGATGTCCTGGAGGGATCTTGTATTGTGGCAACGCAATGTGCGCAAGACATTATTTTCGAATGAATATCTTCATGTTGTCTCTACCTAGTATGGTAAAACAAATTTTTGTTATGTAATATAAGGTTTGTTTAAAAAAATTCACCTCCTGTGCGGCCGTATTGTGTGAAATCTGAGAGTTGGCCAGTCGTTGGCTTCTGCCCCCACATAGGAAGTACGAGGGTGTTCAGGATATAATCTAAACACTCTTGATCCAATTATTTGGTCCTTGAAGGACGTGTTTAGCGCAGTGAACCAGTCAATCAGACTATGCGGCTTGAACACCCTCACTTAGCCATAGGAGTTTGACGATAAAAATTTAGGCGCAGCCCCTGGTATCCGAACTAGGAAGCTATAAACACCTGATTGGGCAAGTACCAATCCCGCGCGTAATGCGGAAAAAATCTCTAACGATTTGAGACCTCCGAAGAGATGACCGGCTCTCGCCGCATCATGATAGTCAGTTTTCGGCTTTCTCTACTGAGGTGCTCATCCGGGTAAACCAGGGCACAATCGCATTAGTTCTCCCTTTACTACCCTAGCCGATATAGCGGAACGTAAGGTAGTAAGCACAGGAGCCGGGAAACCCAACTATTGACCACAGACATGATTCGGAGCCAATGCATATAGTGCTAAATTCGGCGTGCCAAACTATACTGTAAAAAGTGTTCGGACTTTGTTGTCGTGTTGTGGGGCGCTATGGAGCCCCTGGCAAATTGAAACATACCAGAGTGTACGGGTGCTATTTGATAAAGTTATCAAAAAAAGAAAAAGAAGAAAGAGTAGTAAGCTAAAAGTCGTAAAATTTGGGTTGCAAACTGTTTCCCTTATGATTTCATTGGTGCATAAAGGCGCATTTATACAAGTGGTGCAATAAGCGGAAGGCTATTTAATATGCCTTGACCAAGAGAGAGCTGCGTGTGGGTCTTGAAAACAGGTAGAGGGATCGTTAAAGAAACCACCTAAAATTTCCCCAACGCGTCCATGCTTCCTGTCGCCTTGGTGTATTTATCCTTCGAAAAGGATTGATGGTCAAGCCGTCAGGGAAGGCCTGTGAAAAAAGAAACCTAAAAAGGGAGAAAAAGGAAACAGCGAAAGTATGTGTGTTTGGGGAGGTCGAGCCGTATTGTGGATCACAAGCTGGTTATGCCTCCATCCGTGCCCATGGTATTTTTAGTGTGTAGTTATGTACACATGGTACAATTGCCGCCACTTGGTCGGGACTGGGACGGAGCTCGAATTGCTAGTCGAGCTCTTGACGAGCCAAGCTGTCCTGCTACAGAATAGTCCGGACTCTCTTGACAGTGTCCGGGAGCTCGGCCGCCGAATTAAGGTTCTATTTGAAAAGGCTGCTATGTACTTCTGCTGCTAAGGCAGCGGTGTGCTCCTCGGTGCGGAGGGAGCGTTTCGTGTTTCCATTAACTATTATGATGCCACGTGGTCCGGGCATCTTGAGCTTGAGATAAGCGTAGTGTGGCACCGCGTTGAATTGAGCAAATGCGGTTCGTCCAAACTGTGTGTGATAGCCGCTGCGAAAGGGGACGCTATCGAAGATTAACTCCTCGCTTCGGAAGTTGTCCAGAGATCCGAAGACAACCTCTAGTGTGATTGAGCCCATACAACGGGCCTCTACACCTGGTATGACTCCTTTAAAGGTATTCTTGTTGGGCTTGATCCGTGATGGATTAATGCCCATTTTGTGCATTGTATCATTGATAGAGGCGAGGGTCCCGATCTTTCGATGAGATGATAACTATCGATTTGGTGGAGACGACTTTGATGATCCGACTACAAACATGCACTACGTTGCGCCTTAGCAATCGCTAAACCAATCTCCTGAGGTTACTGAGGATGCTGGAAGCACGGTCAGCCTGACCACGAAGGTCTATTCCTGCAAGCAATCGAAGAACGAGCAAGAATATGATAAAGCAATCTGAATATTGCAAATAAATATGAAGTATTGATAATGGTGGGGATCCGGAAGCGGTCTTGGTCTGGTCGTTGGACACAAACGAAGTACACGAAGTTGCAATGGCTAACTTTTAACTAAACAAATCCCAAGGAAAAAGCTACTAGATGGATCTACTTATATAGGAGCAAGGGGTGGCGGCCAAGGAGGTGGGAGGACGTCCCAAGGCAGTCTAAAACTAACCCTAGGTCGTACAAGGCTCATGGGCCCAAGTGGAGGTGATGCAACACCTTTGGGCTTGTAGTTTGACTCAGATTCTGCTGCAACGTCAGATTGTTTTGTCCGTAACTCAATGCTCCGGACGAATTTGAAGGTTAATCCAATTGGGTTGGAAAGATAACGAAATCTAGTTTCCAACAAAAAAAGAATCACCCAATTCGGAGTCCGTATGAAAAAGTTGTTGGCGTTTTGAGTCAGGTATGTCTGTGCAGTCCGAATCTGAATCCAGAACGTGAGAGACTTGGACTCTATCTTCTCTTGGCCCAAAAGTGACGTGAGAGGACTTTTTGAACACAACCTAAACTTCTCCTTTTCCCTTATCTTCATATGTGGATTGTACAAATGTCCCATACACCTGCAATTAGACAAAACACAAAAGTGTGTGAAGTATTTTTGTTCTGGATAACATAAATAGATTATTGAATAGTTTGCATTAGAAATCACCTGACAAATATGCATGTATGCAATATTTTTGGTCGTATCCAAGGTATTCATGTCCTCATCAATCATGATAGAGCAAGTTGAGGTTGTTGCCACCGTCCATCAGGACTCGTGTCGGGTGGAACCCATCAATTATTTGGTGCAGGACCAGCGCGGCTGAACCGCCGTGACGGATACTGATCGGGTGATCCTGGCAATCGAAAGTGATCGGGCATGACGACCATGGATTAAATTTTGGGGCGACTGGCTCTATCCCGTAGACGTCCCTGACCGTGAGCTTGCGCTCCCTCTTGGGGATGTGGGTAGCATATATCATGTTCACTGTTTTCACCTAAGGGGAAACTTCTTCTGTCCCCCTGTGTTCGGTGGCCGGGGCTCCTCCTCATCGTCCTCGCTTTGCGATCCCTTCTCCTTGCTTTCGGCATTTAACTTGCCAGCCTGTTTAAAAACCCAATAATCCTTTTTTGTATGATTGGGTGGTTTGTCTGGGGTGCCACGAATCTAGCACGGACGATCAGACGATCAAGTATGTGGTCCAAGCTAGATGAGCCCGAATTGTTCTTTTTGAATGGCTTCTTCCGCTGACTGGACTTAGAGCCACTAAATCCGGCATTGACCACCGTATCATCGGTGTTGTCATTGTTGTTTTGACGCTTGTAACTGTTGCGTCGGGACTTGTCGTTGCTATTTTTGGCTTCAGGGGCGCCGGCGTCGCTTGCATTGTTTTTGCTATGGGCAGCCAACTATCCTCACCCGAACAAAAGCAGGTCATGAGTGCTGTGAGGGCTGCCATGGACTTCGGCTTTTCTTGGCCGAGGTGGCGGGCAAGCCATTCCTCACGGATGCTGTGTTTAAAGACCACTAGGGCTTCGGCATCCAGACAGTCGACAATCTGGTTCTTTTTAGTTAAGAACGTAGTCCAAAATTTCCTCGCGAACTCTCTGGGCTGTTGAACTATATGGCTTAAGTCATCAGTGTTCGGTGGTCGAACATATGTACCTTGGAAGTTGTCAAGGAAGGCTTCTTCCAAGTCCTCCCAGCTGCCGATGGAATTTTCGGGCAGGCTGTTCAGCCAGTGCCGGGCTAGTCCTTTGAGTTTTAGGGGGAGGTATTTAATGGCATGAAGGTTGTCGCCGCGGGCCACATGAATATGGAGAATGAAGTCTTCGATCCATACCGCGGGGTCAGTTGTTCCATCGTATGATTCGATGTTTACGGGTTTAAACCCTTCTGGGAATTCATGTTCCATGACTTTGTTAGTGAAGCAAAGGGGGTGTGCGGCGCCTCTATATCGGGCCGCATCGTGACATAGCTCCGATGGAGTCCGTCCGTGGCTTTCGGCCCGTGCATAACTAAGTTTGTCACGTCCGAATAGATAGCCGTCGTCACATGTCGAGGCACGTCCTCGAGATCCGTAGATCGATCTGGTATGTCCTAGTCTATTGTTCAGGTCCTGCCGAAGGTCATATGTATGACCACAAGCTGTTTTACCTCTGTATTTGTGATGAGGCGGGGCGGGATAGTGTTCAGCTTGAGTTGTCGTTTTATGCCGACCACGTGGTGGTCAGTCAGCCGCATTGCGCGATGGTGGTATGTGCTCCTGCGCCTCATCGTCGAACTGAGGTAGCAATTTGTGCTTCGGATAGCTTTTGGCTGGGCGCTTGAGGCCTTATTCTTCGGCTGCTAGGACATTGGTCCATTAATCGTTGAGAGGATCTTGGTTAGCTTGAAGCTGCTGCTTCTTCTTTTTTAGGCTCCTTCCAGTGGCTATTAGCTGGCGCTTGAAGCGCTCCTGCTCAAGAGGTTCCTCGGGCACGATGAAATCCTCAGTGACGAGGCTTGCCTCATCCTCGGAGAGCGGAAGATAATTACTGTCCTCCGAGTCTTCGTGTGTGGCCTATTTACCAGGGCTAACTTGCCCATCTTCCCATTCATCTTGTTCGGTAGTTCCATCAACAGGGTCTTCGTTGTCTTCGGCACCTTCCGGAGTGTTATCTTCTCCTATGCCGGTGTTGTTGTCTTTGCTGCGGCGTGACTTAAAGTGGCGCCGCTGACGCCGGTGCTTTGACTGTATCTCGGGAGGTTTATCCTCAACTAGATCTTCCTTGTCATCGCCGCTATTCTCTTTTGGTGCATCCACCATGTATACATCATACGAGGAAGTGGTAGTCCAGCGTCCGGTAAACGGCGGGTTTTGAGCCTCTTCCTCTCCGGAATCCTCATCCATACAGTCGATGTCGTCGGAGCCATAATCAAGCATGTCAGTTAAGTCTTCAAAAGTGGCTACGAAGTGGGTGGTGGGTGGGAAGTGAAATTTTCCGTCATCAGCATCCGGTTCGAACCGGATACAATTCGGCTGTGGGCCCCCCATGAAGGATAGTGCTCTTAACGAGTTTAGCACATCGCCCAATGGCGAGTGTGGGAAGATGTCCACGGAGCTGAATTCGACGATCGATGACCGATCAAGCTCGATGTATGCGGACACACAAGGTTCGGAACTTGTAGCCGGAGACGAGTCCATGGTTCCGGTGACATAGATGTCACTTGAAGTTAAGTCTGTGTGCGGCTCCAACACCGCTGAGTCTGCGGCTTCCGCGGCGGGGTTGAGCTTACTCTCTTCGGATGGTGCGATCTACTCTAGATCTAGGGCCAGAGCAGCTACAAGTACTATCTCCTGCGCATGGACAGATGACAGATTTACGTCATGTTCATCGTGGTGGCAGGGAGGAACTTCCGTGGTCCTGAATCCGTCGAAGATCAAGTCTCCACGGATATCTGTGACATAGTTCAAGCTTCCAAATCTGACCTGGTGGCCAGGGGCGTAGCTTTCGACCTGCTCCGGATGGCCAAGCGAGTTGGCCCGCAGTGCGAAGCCACCGAACACGAAGATCTGTCCGGGGAGGAAGACTTCCCCTTGGACAGCGTCGTTGTAGATGATTGAAGGAGCCATCAAACCTTTTGACAATGGCACTTTGGAACTCTCAATGAAAGCACCAATGTCGGTGTCAAAACCGGCGAATCTCGGGTAGGGGGTCCCGAATGGTGCGTCTAAGGTCGATGGTAACAAGAGATGGGGGACACAATGTTTACCCAGGTTCGGGCCCTCTCTATGGAGGTAATACCCTACTTCCTACTTGATTGATCTTGATGAATATGAGTATTACGAGAGTTGATCTACCACGAGATCTTAATGGCTAAACCCTGAAAGTCTAGCCTGTCTGGCTATGATTATGAGGATAAATGTCTACGGACCTAGCCCTCCGGTTTATATAGACTCCGGAGGGATCTAGGGTTACATAAGGTCGGTTATAGAGAAAGGAATCTTCATATTTGATCGCCAAGCCTGCCTTCCACGCCAAGGAGAGTCCCATCCGGACACGGGTAGAGTCTTCGGCCTTTGTATCTTCACAGCCCATCAGTCCGGACCATGTCTAATAGGTTGGACGCCCGAGGACCCCTTAGTCGAGGACTCCCTCGCCGACTTTATTAGGGTTAGGGCATAACGTAATCTCGGTGAGACCGATCACATGAACTCGGTGAGACCGATTTCTGTAATAGGCAAACAGAGAGTTGGTCAGGCAAACTCGGTTGGACCGATCACACATTTCGGTGAGACCGAAATGTTACAGAAAGGAAACAGAGAGTTTACATTGCAAACTCGATGGGACCGATCGCTCATCTCGGTTAGACCGAAACATTATTAAGGGAAATAGAGAGTTTGCAATCCCATCTCAGTGAGACCGAGATCCCTATCGGTGAGACCGAACTGATTAGGGTTTCTGGCTATGGCTATGTCAAATGAACTCGGTGGCACCGGATAGATCAAATTGGTGGGGCCGAGTTTGACTTTTGGTTTGGGACATATGTGGATATGAGAAAGTGGTTGAGGGATCTTGGAGCATATCACTAAGAATTTTGAGCAAGCAAGCCATTAAGCAACACCTCATCCCCTTTTAATAGTATTGGCTTTTCCTATGGACTCAATGTGATCTTGGATCACTAAAATGAAAATGTAGAGTCTTGAGCCTTTTCCAATATATGTCCTTAGCATTTTGAGGGGTCCACATTCCTAGTCCATGCCATGCCAATCATTGAACTTTCTGAAATGATCATCTTGAAATAGCATTAGTTCAATGAGCTATATATTGTTAGGAATTACCAAAACCACCCAGGGATAGTTGCACTTCCATTCTCCCCCTTTTTGGTAATTGATGACAACATATAGATCAAAGCTTCAACAAATGATAATGGGATTTAAATAGATCGTCTCTTTGAGAAGTATGTGATAAGCAAGAGCTCCCCCTAAATTTGTGCATTATTTAAGATTTGCTTTTGAATGCAAATGCACAATCGATTAGAATCATGGGTTACTCTTCCATGTCACATACATCTTGGTGGAGCGCTCAAAATGATAGAAAGTAAAATATGCACTCATCACCAAGACAAAGTGAATGACCATATATGAGAGATAAGTAATAACATCACTTAAGCACAAGCATTAAGGTATGATATGGAAATGGTAAACATAGCTTTGGAGTTGATTGTCTCTCTCGCCATGAACCACCATCCTAGGTGCATGCTTTAACTTCGCGTTGTCATATGTGGTTGCATGTTGCATATGGTGTCTAGCTTGTATTAGAAAGGCCGAAGTCGGTCTTTATTAAGATAATGAAAGATATTTTATACATGAACCACCATCCCGGGAGCACCAGAAGCCAAATAGCTAGTCGGGGCACTAGCTGAGCCAGAGACAAGCCCAGCATAGACAGGCATCACCTGCAAGCCAACTAAAAAGCCACGATGGTGGTGAATCAGCCTGCCTCCCACCAGGCTCGCAGGTCCTCGATGATCATGCTCACCACTCTAGCCGGGTGTCTAGCTTGTATTGCTTCCAATTTGGTTAAATTGCATCTCCTTAGCTTACACATTATACCTTTGACTATGAAATGCCTTCCTATTTTTGGTACATACTACTACATCTGTCTACTAACCATGTTCTTACATCAAACTAATGTTCTTGTGTATCTCTCATCCATCACTTGTAATGAGACAGTCAGGCTCGTGGACTGCTGTAAGAAAATATCCTCTTTTAAAGAATGCAATGTCAGCCTCCCCACATGATTCTCAAGAAACAACAATGCTAGATGAAGATAGTCAAGGTAGCTCTATAGTTGATGACTGCATTTCCCCTACACCACCATCGCAGGTGCTTGCTCTTACTTTGCAGCGTGATATGTCGTTGCATGTTGCATATAGTGTCTATTAAGCATGTCCTTACATAAAACTACTGTTTTTTTGTATCCTGCATCAACCAATTATGACGATACACCTTTAGTATATGCAAAGTGATATTGGTTGCATCTTTCATATGATTTATAGCATGCACTACTTCTAATTTGTTGAAATGCCATTTATGATGGGATGCTTTTAACTTGGCAGAGTCATGTTGGTTACATCTTTCATGTGGTGTCTAGCTTGCATTGTTTCTAATTTGTTGAAATGTCTTATGCTTAGTTTACACAAATAGTTTTGAATATGCCATGTTGTCCTGTTTTTCGTACATATTCCATCCTCATATCATGTGTTTGCCTTACATCAAAGTAGTGATTGTCAGTATCATGCATGAATGAGTTCTGAAGAGTGAATTTTATTGCTTTTCCTTGTTGGTTTTACTTGACAATGCAAAAATCAATAAAGCGAAAGGAAATTAGCAAGGCAGTGGATAAAGGTGCTCCTTCCAAACAACTGAAATGGAGGTCCTCTACAGATTCTACTCCGCCATCCCCCTAAGAAGATTTGCAACACAACACATGCATAGACACTCAACGTAGTTGTGTTGATGATGAGCACGTCTCCCCTACTCCACCACCACAGGTGCTCCCTCTAACTTAGCACTTTTATATGTGGTTGCATGTTATGTATGATGTCTAGCTTGTATTGCTTCTAATTTTGTTGAATTCCATCTTCTTACTTTACACATTATACTTGTGAATAAGACACATGTTCCTGTTTCTAGAACATATAATATCTATCTATCACACCATGTTCTTACATCAAAGTACTACTGTTGTTTAACCTGCAACAATCACTTATCATAAGACATGTTTAACTTGGGAGTGTGACATAGGTTACATGTCACATTCTTTTCTAGCTTGTACTAGTTCTATTTTGTTGAAATGGCACTTATGAAGAGCCAGTTTTAACTTGGTAGAGTGATATTCATTGCATCTTTCATATGGTGTCTAGCTTTCATTGCTTCTAATTCGTTGACATTCCTTCTGCTTAATTTACACATCATAGCTATGAATATGCAATGTTGTCCTTTTTTCTTACACATTCAATCGTCCTATCATGCGGTCGCCTTACATTAAAGTAGTGCCCGTCAACGTCCTGCATCAATGAGTTCTGAAAAGCAAATTTTTATTCATTTTTCTTGTGGGTTTGACTTGATAAGGCAATAAAATTAAGTAAGAGGAAGGAAAAGTTTAAGGCAGGGACTGATGGTAGTCTTCCGGCAAAACCGATATTCCAGGTGCTTTCTCTAGCTTGGCAGTGTGATATTGTCTTGCATGTTGCCTACAGTGTCTAGCTTGTATTGCTTGTAATTTGATTAAGTTACTTCTGCTTAGTTTACACAAATAGTTGTGAATATGCCATGTCATCATGTTTGTCGTACATATTCCATCCTCGTATCATGTGTTTGCCTTACATCAAGGTAGTGATTGTCAGTGTCATGCATGAATGAGTTCTGAAGAGTGAATTTTATTGTTTTTTCTTGTAGGTTTTACTTGACAATGCAAAATCAGTAAAGCAGAAGGAAATTAGCAAGGTAGCGGATAAAGGTTCTCCTTCGAAACAACTAAAATAGAGGGCCTCTACAGATTCTACTCCGCCAATCCCCCAAGAAGATTTGCAACACAACACATGCATAGACACTCAACATAGTTGTGTTGATGATGAGCATGTCTCCCCTAGTCCACCATCAGAGGTGCTCCCTGTAACTTGGCACTGTTATATGTGGTTGCATGTTATGTATGATGTCTAGCGTGTATTTCTTCTAATTTCATTGAATTCCATCTGCTTACTTTACACATTATACTTGTGAATAAGACACGTGTTCTTGTTTCTAGAACAGACAATATCTGTCTATCACACCATGTTCTTACATCGAGGTACTACTGTTGTGTAACCTGCAACAATCACTTATCATAAGACACGTTTAATTTGGGAGTGTGATATAGGTTACATCTCGCATTATTTTCTAGCTTGTACTACTTCTAATTTGTTGAAATGGCACTTATGACGAGACAGTTTTAACTTGGTAGAGTGATATTCGATGCATCTTTCATATGGTGTCTAGCTTTCATTGCTTCTAATTTGTTGAAATGCCTTCTGCTTCGTTTACACATCATAACTGTGAATATGCAATGCTGTCATTTTTTCTTACACATTCAATCATCCTACCATGCGATCAACTTACATTAAAGTAGTGCTCTTAAGCATCCTGCATCAATGAGTTATGAAAAGTGAATTTTTATTCATTTTTCTGGTGGGTTTGACTTGACAAGGAAATAAAATTAAGGATGAGGAAGGAAAAAGTTAAGGCAGGGACTGATGGCGGTCTTCCGACGAAACCGGCATCCCAGGTGCTTTCTCTAGCCTGGCAGTGTGATATTTTCTTGCATGTTGCATACGGTGTCTAGCTTGTATTGCTTGTAATTTGATTGAATTACTTCTGCTTAGTTTACACAAATATTTGTGAATATGCCATTTCATCCTATTTTTTGTACATATTCCATCCTCATATCATGTGTTTGCCTTACATCAAGGTAGTGATTGTTAGTATCATGCATGGATGAGTTCTGAAGAGTGAATTTTATTGCTTTTTCTTGTCGGTTTTACTTGATAATGCAAAATCAATAAAGCAGAAGGAAATTAGCAAGGCAGTGGATAAAGGTGCTCCTTCCAAACAACGGAAACGGAGGGCCTCTACACATTCTACTCCGCCATCCCCCCAACAAGATTTGGAAGACAACACATGCATAGACACTCAATGTAGCTGTGTTGATGATGAGCACGCCCCCCTAGTCCACCATCACAGGTGCTCCCTCCAACATGGCACTGTTATATGTGGTTGCATGTTATGTATGATGTCTAGCTTGTATTGCTTCTAATTTTGTTGAATTTCATCTGCTTACTTTACACATTATACTTGTGAATAAGAATGTGTTCCTGTTTCTAGAACATACAATATCTGTCTATCACACCATGTTCTTACATCAAAGTATTACTGTTGTGTAACCTGCAACAATCACTTTCACAAGACACGTTTAACTTGGGAGTCTAATATAGTTTACATCTCGCATTATTTTCTAGCTTGTACTACTAATTCGTAGAAATGGCACTAATGACGAGACAATTTTAACTTGGTAGAGTTATATTCGTTGCATCTTACATATGGTTTCTAGCTTTCATTGCTTCTAATTTGTCGAAATGACTTCTGCTTAGTTTACACATCATAGCTGTGAATATGCAATGGCACTAATGACGAGAGACCTTTAACTTGGTAGTGTTATGTTGTTTGCATCTTGCATATGATTTATTTCTTGTACTGCTTCACATTTGTTTAAATGCCAATTATGACGAGACATTGTTAACTTCGCAGAGTGATATTTGTAGCATCTTGCATATGGTGTCTACCTTCCATTGCATTGCTTCTAATTTATTGAAATGACTTCTTCTTAGTTTACACATCATAGTTCTCATTATCTCATGTTGTCCTGTTTTTCGTACATATTACATCCTCCTATCATGCGGTTGTCTAACATCAAAGTTCAGTTCGTCTGTATAATGCATCAATTTGTTCTAAAGAACTAAATTTTTATTCCTTTTTCCTTTCGGCTTGACTTAACATGGCACAGAGAAATAGGAAGGAACACATAATGGCAGGGGATGGTGTTAGTGCTCAGGACGCACAGAAACGAAAGCGGAAGAATAATGCAGATTCTGCTGGTACTGATGGTGCATTAGAAGGTCAAAGTCCACCAGAAATTGTACCAACACAGTATCCCCTGCTACACCAACTTCAAAACAATCCAAACAGAAACTAATAGTTGTCACCAAACAAGCAATGACAGTTGTAGTTGTTGCAACACCTTCCACAGTACCAACAGTTGCATGAGTTACTCGTTTGTCAACTCAGCTAGCGGCAAGTTCCCAAGATCCCTTGCCACCTGACACTACTTTCAAAGCACTCTTGACACAAGACGGGTTGGCAAGATCAGACGAACCTTGTGAGCTTCAACAGCAAGAAGGTAGTTCCTGGAGTCAAGTTACAATTGCATGCTTCTTTATATGCAGTCTCACAGTTTGATGTACACTAACACTTCCTATGTTCGTTGTTGGACTAGCACCTAGGAGCAAGAGGAAACAGACATTAGGGATAATGCTCGATAGGTTAATTAAATCTAGAGGAGGAAGAATGGAGATCTGTTTTGAGGTAGGTTTAAAAAGGCCACGTGATCCTACAGAGTCAGCCAAGTTAGTATCAGAGGCAGCGGTTGCCATTAGGTGTCATGCACGTATCCTCCCAACATGGATCCAGTACAGGAATGACAAAGACAAAAACCAAGTTCAACACCTTTCTCGACCATTTATCTGTAAGTATGGTTATGTATGGAAATTAGTAATATCGTTGTGCTCTGTCCCATACTTTCTAGGTTGGTGGTAATGAGACTCCCATAATTTTCAACAGATGAGGTTCAGGTTGGATAGCCAAGATGATGCGACCAGACAAGCATGCAACCATGTTTTCAAGTCTACTCTGTGACAGTATCGATATAACTTGAGGAAAACTCACTTTGAAGGCAAGCCGAACTATGAACTTGCCCAAACATCTTCAGTGGAAAATATGTCGGATGGAGACAATAGAGGCCTCGTTAAACACTGGTCTGATCCAAAGTATCAAGTATGTTATATATATGTGATCAGATCACATGTTGAACTCCTATTTATGCATGTGCCTCACAAATCTATCTTCTTGTAGGTGAAATGTTCAAAGAACAAGGCCAACGATACGAAAGTGAAATTCCAACAGATGAAGGATCTCGTAGCTATATTGCACACTACAAGGCTCTTAGCTATTGTTTCACTCTTTTCATTGTGCCATATTAACAAATCTATATTGACTTGTTCCAAATGCAGAGGAAAGCCCGCAAGGACCAAAAAGTACCTAAACCAAATGTTGTGGAAATCTTCAAGGACTGCCACACCAGCAAGATGAAGGGCATGACTACACCAGTCAAAGCCATTGTTGTAAGTCCTTAATCCTCATGCCTTTTAACTACTACTTACTCTGACTTGTGCATTGAACTGCACAGTTTGCAGCCAATGTCTATTACTCTTTTGAATTTTATACACAATTGTCTTAGCATATCATTGCACCTTACAAAGTTTAAAAGAGAGGGGTGATGTTCCTTTGATCTTGATCTATAATCTAGTACCATGATGGACATGTCTACACTATGTTACAATTGCATGTTTGTCTGTTCTCAGTTGTTTTCTGATATGAATGATGTCATACTATGCTTACTGTATTACAAACTTTGTCTCTTTATCCTTAGATGTCAATACAATGTGAATAAATAGACAATACATTAGCCATGGTACATGGTCATATGTTTGGAACCTAGTTTTATTATGTACTTTACAGTAAAATACAACTAATACTTTACACGGGTTCACCAGAATAAGTTCTATATATAGACCAAAGCTATTTTGTTTGGTTTTGATGCCTCCTTAATTCTTCTATTTGGTACTACTAATGTAAAAACTCAACTTTTCAGCAAGCTATGGAACAAATGGTGGAACCGCTACCTTCTGAAGGTGACGAGGCAACTATAACCGCAATGTCACCTCTTGTTGCAGTGGGTCAGTACTTGTCCACTAACAGTGCCAAAAGCACATTCTTGCGTAATACTGGGTTGGTTGTTAAGGCAATCTCGTCCAAACTGCGTCATGATCAAGATATGCAAGCTCCAAACAATGTTATATCCGCGCTCTAGACACAAGTCCATTCCCTAACACAGACCATTTGTGAAACAAGGACAACCATTGTTTGATGTCGTCAAGATATGCATGATTGTGAAACTAGACTATCATACATTTGCTATGTTGTTCAGGAGCCTAGGAGGAATGAAGGCGAAGGTTATGGTGCTCCATCGAACAATACAGCATGAAAACGTAACAGTCAGGTCAAATGAACTGAGCTTCTGAAATTCTGGTGGTGCATTTATTTGTCGGGCTGTTAACTTTTATGCCAACCTTCCTTTTGTTTTATGGTTGTAATGTGTTTTGTTGCGATACAAAATTTCTTCTTAACGTGCACTGATCGACTGAACAAAATAGCAAGCCATTTTTGTATAGTGTAGGGTATTCCCTATATTTGCAATGGTGGTGAACTTTGATGCCCAGTGGATGTAATCTGTGCAATCGCCTTAATAGCCTAGCATTAGTTTCTGGCTATTTATTACCATATTCTTCTTTTTTCCTTGGTTTGCTAGTGGCCGCAACAACCATGGGCCATATACGGACCGTGGTAACCTTGAGCCTGCTACGGGCCGTAGGATCCATGGGCCTCCTACGGGCCGTCAGATAAATGGGCCTCCAACGGGTCATAGAATCAGTGGCCCTTGAGCCATTGGATAAATTGGCCGACATGGGCCATAAACGGGTGTAATTGGTATCGGGCCAGCACGGTAACGGGCCATTAACAGGCTGGAAGGCAACAAAGGCTTAATTTTGTCATAGGCATAACGGGTCATTAATGGGCCAGAATACAGGACGGCCTGGAAACGGCGCAACGGGTTAACAGTTCACAAACGGGCCGATTCTAACCACGGGTCGAATTTGGCCCATTTCAGGGAACAAGCCAATAATGGGCCGAAAGTAATCGAGGGTCGGAAAGGAGCCCAAGAATGTATGGGCCGTCAGTAGGCCGAAAGCTAACACGGGCTCGAAACAGCCCATGTGAAATCATGGGCCCTTACTAGGCATAAAGAAATTTACTGTTTATTATGGGCCAGAGTCACCGCGGCCCACTAAAGGGCCCAAAGATACGAAAGACCTCGTATGGCCGAAAGACGTCGTGGGCCATACACGGGCCAAAAATGAAATAGGGTGGTATTATACTGGATGGCCCACATGACGCTATTGGGCCGATTTCGGGAACGCCATAACAGGCCATGAGTTACCGGGCCGTTAAATGGGCTATATGTGAACAGGCCGTTAACAGGCTTTTCATGGGCCATCCCGCTAGCTTTTGACCAAGTCAAACGGGCCATCCTTTGTAAGCTAAATGGGACAGTGTTGGGTTGTCGCATGTGTCGACATATCATAGGTGCCTATCTGACCTAATGACGAGCTGACACGTGTTTCCTCCGGCCAATGAGAATTTTACACGTGGAAAATCGCCATTGGTCGTTGCTGTTAATGGGTTATCGGATCCAAAATCGGACCCGATAGCTTAATGGCGACTCGTTATGGTGGATGCCACGTGTCGGTTACCCTTGACAAAAGCACTTCCATGACGCGTCATTTATCGTCATGGAAGTGAACACTTCCGTGATGATAATTTTGGTATTGTCATGGAACACTTCTACGATAGCACAAGTATGACCATCTTGATTCTGTCATAAAATCGTCATCGGTGTACATGCATGACGGAAAACGTGACCTACTATGACAAACACGTATCATGACGGAAGTGTAGTTTTTTTTGTAGTGATAGTGGAGAGCCAGGCCCCTCGCATGGTCCCAATAAAACGGAGCGGACGCGAAGGAGCGTTGCTCATTCACGCCTTTCGCCCTTCTCGCTTCATCTTCTTCATCTCGATGAAAACTGTTGCCGCCGCCACTCCCTCTTCCCCCACCTCCAGATCTTCCCATCCTTGTCATCCATAGGAAATGGCGCGCAAGAAGAGCGCCATGGAGGGAAAGCAAGTGGCCAAGCCAGAAGACCCAAGGGCGAAGGAGAAAAGGAGGGAAGCGGAAGCTCTGGTCCAGCGGCGGCAGGAGAATGTGGTGTTCTCGTCGTCAGACCTAGAGGGGAATACCTTGATTTGGAGGTATGCCTATATGTGGGGGAGAAAAACCAAAGGGCATGGAGAGCCAGTCGTCATCCCTGACGGATCCAAGGTTCCAAATGACTCATATCCATTCTTCTGCGCCTACTTTTACTGTGGGCTCTCTCCCCCTTTCTCTGATTTCTTCAGCGCCATGATGTACACTTTTGGATTTTTCTTGTTGGATTTCATGCCGAATGCAATGACGTGCATGGCGGTGTTTACCCATTTTTGCGAGAATTTTGCCAGAGTCGCCCCCAATGTGGATCTGTTCTGCCACTTCTACATCCCCCACATCGAGGATAAATCCCTTTCGAGAAACATATCATGGATTCCACGGGCGAAGAGAGAAGATTTGGATTACCTTGGAAGGCAACTACACGTCAAGTGGGAGGAGTGGAGAGGGGATTGGTGCTGGATCAAGGACCCGGAAGCCCCTCCGTTGTGCCAGCCGCAGACCAAGTGCATGGTGCGCAGCAAGGACTCGAGACACCCGGGAGAAACTGACGAGAGACTCAGCACAACATTGAACAGGGTTGCCCGTCTCAATGCTGTCGGGCTCACCATTGAGCATGTGGGTGATGATTTCCTCCGACGTTGCATTGCCTCGCTGCAGCAATCGGACCGTTTCGCTTGGGAGTACAAGAATGCCGCGGACTGGATGCGGATGTATCTTGTCGTTGCCAATAATCTGACAGCCGTGAGTCATGCCTGGCTGTGCAAGCAACTCTTCCACAAGGCTGACACCTTTCACTTGCTGGCAATGATTGTTCCATTGCACATAAACTCTGCATTGGACCAAACCCTCAACTGGATGCCAGACTACAATGCCAATGGAGTCAAAGCAGACTGGCAGCTGACCAGCTTGGAGGATGAAATGAATTGGGCCTCAAGCTCAGAGGCGGGAGCCACCAGGAAGGAGACGGATTTCACCAAGGGCACCACTGAGGAGGAGTAGGAGTACATCCGTAGTAGGCTTGAGGAAGCCCGAAGGCTCGAGGCTGCCGCGGCAGATGGCGATGACGATGAAGGGAACTCCTCATAGGATGAGTGTGTTGATGAAGAGATCGCTGAGCTTGAGGCGCTAGGAGTCGCGAATGCCTGGACCGGGGCTGACGGGTCTAAGGCTACCGGGACCGAGGCTGCTGGGGAAGAGGCTGCTAGGGCAGAGGGGGCCACAACGCCCGAAGAGGGGGAAGGACTCGAAGCGGGCCTCCAAGCCCTAGAGCAGAAGCGTCGAATCCGCAAGAGGGGGAGTGGAGAGCCAGTGGTACCGTCTTCGTCACGGGCTGGGCCCAAGGTGAAGAAGACGACCACCAAGAGCAGCAAGGAAGACATTGTGCGTCACCACTCGGCCAGCCTGGCCCCGGCCCCGACTCTGCCTTCCCGGCAGCGGGTGGTGAAGGGCGTTGACCCCACGCCACCATCAAGCCCGACACCATCAGCGAGCAGGCCCCTCCACCACTTAAGAGGGCCAGGGAATCACCCCCGCCTCTGGTATATGAGATGGATGCCATGCTTGACGACCCAGAGTGAGGACAATCATTTGTTTTTCTTAATTCCAATCATTTTTTCCTTTGGGTTTCTACTGATCTCGTGATGTTGGCCTTGATAGGGACGAAGAGACTTTGGCCCAACGGGCCAAGCACGCCAAGACGACAGAGGAGCTGGGATCGGTCTCAGGTGTTGAACCGACAAGCGATGTCGGGGATGACCCTGTACCCAGCCCCTAGGCCAGTCCAAAATATGTCTCCAACGTATCTATAATTTACGAAGTATTCATGCTGTTATATTATCATTCTTGGATGCTTTACAATCATTTTATAGCAACTTTATGTCATTTTTTGGGACTAACGTATTGACCCAGTGCTCAGTGCCAGTTGTTGTTTTTTGCTTGTTTTTTACACCATGGGAAATCAATATCAAACAGAGTCCAAACACCACGAAACTTTTTGTGGATTTTTTATGGGCCAGAAGACATCCAATGGGCCAGAGCAGCACCCGGGGTGCCCTGAGGGGGGCACAACCCACCAGGGCGCGGCTGGGGGCCCAGGCGCGCCCAGGTGGGTTGTGCCCACCTCGGTGGCCTCCCGTACCCCCTCTTCGCCCTATAAGTTGTCAAATATTCTAAAAACCCTCGGGGTAACCCTAGATCAGAAGTTCCGCCGCCGCAAGCCTCTGTAGCCACGAGAAACTAATCTAGACCCCATTTCAGCACCCTGCCGTAGGGGGGATCATCACCGGTGGCCATCTTCATCATCCCAGCGACCACCATGATGAGGAGAGAGTAGTCCACCCTTGGGGCTGAGGGTTTGTACCCGTAGCTATGTGTTTAATCTATCTCTCTCTCTCTCACTCGTGTTCTTGATGGCACGATCTTGATGTATCGGGGGCTTTGTTAATATATTTCTTGCATATGAATACACGTGGTGACAATGGGGTATTATTTTGATTCACTTGATATATGTTTTCGCACTCAACTCGCGGATTTCCAAGGTGACATTGGGGTAATCTACGCATAGGGGTTGATGCGTGTTCTTGTCTTTGTTTCTTCGGTAGAAATCTTGGGGCACTCTTTGAGGTTCTTTGTGTTGGATTGAGTATTATGAATATGAAATTATTTGGTGTTATTTTAGTATGATCTCTAGGATATATCGACCAGAAAGAATAGCTTCGAGGTGGTTCGTACCCTACAAATGATTTCTTCTTATGTTCTTCACTAGATAGGAACTTCGAAGTGATTGTTCATCACACATTGAGGGATGGTGTCGGTGTTCTAGGAGACGGGGTACCCAGACTTGCCTGCCTGCGGCCCACAACGTGGCTCCATAGACGTCCTGGTATGGCCCACCGTTAGCATCAACAACTCAAGACCCTCGCGAGGGGCCAAGCCTCGCGAGGCGGACGACACCAAGACCTCCAGAAAGGGCGGCCTCCTCAGGCTGTCTCCTCAGGATCAAAGATTTCTATGCAAGCCTCACCGCATGAGGTTTGGATGACGTGAGCCATGACGACCAAGGCCACGCGGGCGCTAGCGGGCACAGGACAACAGTTTCCTCTTTGGTGCTAAGGAGGCAAGCGCAGATGCGGAGTCCCGAGGAATCAGCCAAAGGTTTCTGTTCTGGGAACGGGGGTACCCAGACTTGCCTGCCTGCAGCCCACAGCGTAGCTCCATCGACGGCCTGGTACAGACCACCTTCAGCATCAACAACTCAAGACCCTCGTGAGGGGCCAAGCCTCGCAAGGCGGACGACACCAAGACCTCTAAAAGGGGCGGCCTCCTCAGGCTGGCTCCTAAGGAGCAGAGATTTCTATGCAAGCTCACCTCGTGAGGTTTGGATGATGTGAGCCATGACAACCAAGGCCAGGCGGGCGCCAGCAGACGCCGGACAATAGTTTCCTCTTTGGTGCTAAGGAGGCAAGCGCAGCCGCGGAGTCCCGAGGAATCAGCCAAAGGTTTCCATTCTGGTGCAACAAGACCAAGACCACCAGGACGGCAGGACGAAGATCATCGCCGAGCCCACCACAGCGTCATGGCCAGAAGCTTTGCAGGCGAAGACTAATTTTGTCAGGATAATATGTACAGTTGCCTCCCTTCGAATTTGGCCGTTGTGGGATCCCTTCCCGCCTTCATTTGGGAAGAGGACCAAGGCCACTATAAATAGGGCAGCACCAACACCGTAGAGAGGGATCGGATCCATTCCATCCTCACCAGCTCACCAACCCACTCGATCACAAGAACACGCCTCCTCCCAAGGTTGTTCTCCCACTATACTAGTTCATCCTCGGCCCCTTGAGGCCAATCCACTACAAAGCAGGAGTAGGGTTTTACACCGCAAGGTGGCCCGAACCTGGGTAAACTGCCGTGTCTCATTTCCTTCCAGTTCATTGAGCTAGGCCATGAGATTAGCGAGTAGGCATACTGGGGAGGTTGAGTTCTTCGTACACACCCCAGAGTTTGAACCTTTCTAGGGTCTGCGGAGCCCGAAATCCGACAGATGGTTATATGATCCAATTATATTAGCATTGTTGAGAGATTGCACTAGTGAAAGTACGGACCCTAGGCTTCATTTTAAAGCATTGCAATACCATTTGTGCTCCGTTTTATCAATTTCTACCTTGCTCTTTTTTATTGTTCTTATTACAAAAATCAATATCTACTATCCATATTACACTTGTATCACCATCTCTTCACCGAACTAGTGCACCTATACAAATTACCATTGTATTTGGTGTGTTGGGGACACAAGAGACTTTTTATTATTTAGTTGCAGGGTTGCTTGAGAGAGACCATCTTCATCCTACGCCTCCCACGGATTGATAAACCTTAGGTCATCCACTTGAGGGAAAATTGCTATTGTCCTACAAAACTCTGCGCTTGGAGGCCCAACACGTGTCTACAAGAATAAAGTTGCATAGTAGACATCAAGCTATTTTCTGGCGCCGTTGCCGGGGAGGTGAGTGCTTGAAGGTATATCTTTAGATCTTGTAATAAAATCTTTTAGTTTCTTGTTTTATCACTAGTTTTGTTTGTAAAATAAAACTACAAAAAAATGGAATTGAGGTTGCATCATATTATTCATCTTTATAATGTATTTTGTGAAAATGATGGAAAGGAAAATTGTGCTCAACTGAGAGAAGAAGAATTCAGTAGAATGTTTGGTATAAATGATGACCATGATTGCAATGTTGTTAGTATGAATTCTTTGAATATCCATGATGCTAATGATATGCAAAACCATAAGCTGGGGGATGCGATGTTTGATGAAGATGATATTTTTAGTCCCCCAAGATTTGATGTGCAAATTTGTTATAATGATTGCATGCCTCCTATTTATGATGATTATAATGATGAAAGTGGATTTGGAGAGGTCATGACTTTATTTAGTGATGAATCAACCATTTTGTAAAAGGCATCAATTGACTATGATAACAAAGTTGCTATGAAAGATGATTATGGTGATGACATGTATGATATAAATAATAATCATAACCATGCAACTTGCCATCATGATTTTAATTTTCAATCACATGATAGTTATTTTGTTGAGTTTTCTCCCACTACTATTCATGAGAATAAATTTGCTTATGTGGAGAGTAAAAAAATTTCTATGCTTGTGGATCATGGAAAGAATGCTTTATGTGATGGTCATATTGTTGGATTTTTTTCATGATGCTACTAAAAATTAGTATGAGGGATGAACTTATGCTTGTAGGAATTGCAATAATATCAAGTTTTCTCTTTATATATTGAAAGTTTTGAACTTGTGCTTGTTTTGACTTCCTATGCTAGTTGATTCTTGTTCCCATAAGTTGTTTTCTCACAAAATCCATATGCATAGGAAGTGGGTTATACTTAAATGTGCTAGTCATATGCTTCATGATGCTCTCTTGTGTTTCAATTCTTATCTTTTATGCGAACATCATTGAAATCATCATGCCTAGCTAATAGGCATTAAAGAAAAGTGCTTGTTGGGAGACAACCCAACATTTACCCCTATTGTTTTTGTGTGTTCACATGATTAAGCTACTGTAGTAATCATGTTTTATAGCTTTCTTTTCAATAAAGTGCCAATTAAGACCTTTGGGATGGTCTATGGTGATAGTTGATTTGATCTTGCTGAAAAACAGAAACTTTAGCGCCCAGTAAAATAATTTTTGCTTTATACAGAAGCATGATAAAATCCCGATTCTGTTTGAAAACGGTTGATATACAAATTTCTTAGGTTTTCGTAATTTTTCAGAAGTTTTGGAGTAGGAGAAGTATGGTTGTTTTTCAGATCATTACATATTGTTCTGTTTTTGACAGATTCTTTTTTCAATGCATAGTTTGCTTGTTTCCTAGTTCCTATGGCTTATATTGCTCAATATAAATTGTGGAAATGATAAGGTGCAGTAGGCATTGTGTGAGAACAATTACGAATCTACTCTTTGACAGTACCAAAGTGAATGATTTGCTTTATCATACTAACCTATCTCATGAAGTTCTGTTAAGTTTTCTGTGATTGAAGTTTTCAAGTTTCGGGTGAGATGTTTATATGAGGAGAATAAGGAGTGACAATACCCTAATCTTGGAGATGCCAAGGCACCCCCAGGGTAATATTCAAGGAAAATCCAAGCAACTAAGCGTGGGGATGCACCGGAAGGCATCCCCTCTTTCATCTACAACATTATCGGTAACCTCACTTGGAGCTACATTTTTATTCGTCACATGATATGTGTTTTGCATGGAGCATCATTTTCTTTTGTTGGGATTTGCTTTTTGTTATTTAGAATAATGTTTTGCATCTTTATTTTCAATAAAAATGCCAAGGATAGCCTTTACCATGGTTATTTTGCAAGTCTATGTGTTGCTGTTTCAAAACAGAAAGTTTATCCATGTTGCAAAAATTCCCGAGAAAAGTCAGAATGTCATAAAATGTCAAAACTTTTTGCACAATAAGCTATGAAAATTTTTCTACATCTTGGTAAATTTTCATAATTGTTGGAGTTAAATAAGTATTGATACTCTTGCATTCTTTACAGACTGTACTGTTTTGGCAGATTGCTGTTATGTTTGCATTGTTTGTATATGTTTGCTTGTTTAATGATTCTATTTGAGGGTAGGAGTATTAAATATGCAGAGGAATTTAGTATGCAATGTTGAATAATAATTTTAGTGATTTGCTACAGTAGAGAATGATAAGGTTTTTGCATTGGTTTATACTAACTTATCTCATGAGTTCTTGTTGAGTTTTGTGTGGATTAAGTTTTTAAGATTTAGGGAAACCGTGATATAAGAGGAATTAAGGAGACACAAAAGGTCAAGCTTGGGGATTCCCAAGGCATCCCAAGATAATATTCCAAGAAGTCTCATGCATCTAAGCTTGGGGATGCCCCGGTAGGCATCCCACCTTTCTTCTTCAACAATTATCGGTTAGTATCGGTTGAGCCTAAGTTTTTGCTTCTTCACATGAGTTGTGCTATGCTTGGAATGTCATTTTATTTTGTTTTGCTTGTTCTTTATATAAAATACTTAGATTTGAAAGTCTTTAAATAAGAGAGAATCCACAATTGGCTACCCATTTACTTAACTACTCGTTTGATATTCATTTATATCTTTTTAGAGTAGCTTGTCATGTACTCTTGTGCTTCACTTATATCCTATGAGTAATTTTTTGAATAAATTGAATGGGTAGTGATCTGTGCTGGTGCACCGGCCCAACTATTGGGCCGGTCTAGCCCTAGCTGTTTGATTCAGTGCGCTCCAACCATCCGATATGCCTGTTGACTTTCCCATCTCCTTCGTCCTCTTCGTGCGCTGTGCAGGCGCCGCCCCCTATTGCCTGGATGTCATCCCGGCCGCCGACTGCCACCCCCTCGCCTGGAACTCCTCCCTCCGCTGCCCCGTGCTGCTGGATACTGCACTTGCAGCCAGTCGCCGCCCTAGTCCGGCGTCGCCTACTGCGTTTCTCGCCTCTGTGGATGCAACAGTTGTGCCCGTGGTTGCAGCTCCGGTGGGAACGCTCGCAGTTCCGATGTAGGACGGCGCACTCCGATGGCTATGGTTCGCCGAACACAGTGCCCTGGCGACGAGCTCACTAAAAATGCATCTATTCTCATGGTGCCAGTAGCAGCAACAATTTCACATGGTCGTAGCAAAATAAAATGCCAGTTCCAGCAAAAAAACAATGTAGCATATCCGACATGCCCACACTCGGCACCGCTCGTGGCTTTCCCCCTTGCCGGTTGAAGCTTTTCACGCATACGATTGAAGCATTTCTGTTAGTGGTTGCAACTTTTCTGATTTGCATAGTGTCTAGTTGTAGCTTTCTTTCTCAATGGTTGGAGCTTTTTCCAACTATGGTTGAAGCTTTTCTACCAATGGGTGTAGCTATTTTCTTTTTAGAAGCGCTTGGTCAGAACTTTTTGTGTTGTTTTGGTTGAAGCTTTTTTCATTGAAGGTTGTAGCATTTTATGTCAACAGTTGTAGCTTTCCCATGATGGCGTTGACCGCTTGTAGCTTTCTCTACACCCGGTTGAAGCTTTCCATCTAGGGGGATGAAACTTTTTTGTAAACGGTTGCATCATGAGGGGTGTGACAGTTCTGCAGAAGCCTCTGGTGTCGTCCATCGCCATCCGGCTCGTCGGTGGAGCAGAAGCACGAGGCACGTGGGAGTTGCAACCAATGGTAATGGGATTGGTCAACACCCTTCCTGCATCCAATGGCGTTCGGGGCTGCAAGCGTGGCGGGGTTAGATCTACGTCCATGGTCGGCGGGGATTTGCATCTTCCATGGCCGACGGCGAGCTACTCAAGCGCTGCAGCGATGGAGGCAGGAGATGCGGGCCTCGGCGCTACGCGCTGCAATCATGGAGGCAGGAGACGAGGGATGGGGCGAGATCCACGGGAGCTGGGAGATGGGGATGAGGCGAGATATGCGGGAGGTTGGAGAAAGGCAGTGATGGATGGCCTGCATCCTACATGTCGCTTGCTGCGTGCCTGGGACGGAGCGTACGTGGACGCGGCCGGCGCAAAGTTCGGTCGGTGCTTCGTTGCCAAACATTTTACCAAACGGAATATAATGAAGCTGAAATTATATGTTCATACCATGCCTAGTGGTAGCTTCACATTGGGTTTAGAAAGTGAAATCTTTTGAAGCTTGACAATCACAATATTGGTCATACAAGCAATTCATGAATGGTTAGTAGAAGGAAGAGAACTTTCACATGCAAATACACTATCTTGGAAATCTTTTGTGATTGTGAGCCCCCATCAAAATATTATATGCCAAAATTGTTGACGTTGGACAAGGAAGACAACGTAATGATTTATGTTTGTTCATATTCACATATAAGTTATATTGTCATAGATCCTTCAACATGTGGTGCTTGTCCCCCCATCTTTGCTAGCCAAAATATTCTGTACCAAGTAGAGATACTACTTGTGCATCCAAAAACCCTTAAACACAAATCTTATTTTCAAGAGTCCACCATACCTACCTAAGGATTGAGTAAGATCCTTCAAGTAAGTTGTCATCGGTGCAATAAAGCAATAAAAATTGCTTCTAAAAGTGTTAGATCATTTAGTGTAAGAGAAAATTGAGCATTGTACGAACTTGTGATGGCAAAGAATAAAAGCGACAAACTGCATAATAAAGGTGGCTATCATAAGGGGCAATATAACGTGATGTTCTTTTGCACTAAGGGATTGAGTATACAAACAAAAAGCGTATGACAACCTCTGCTTCCCTTTGCGAAGGGCCTACCTTTTACTTTTATGTATTTACTTTCATGCAAGAGTCAAAGCTTTTCTCTCTATTCCTTTTCATTTTCTCTTTTGGCAAGCATCATGTGGTGAGGAAAGATCTAGGCACATATATCCAGTTGGATATGGGTAGAATGAGTTATTATTGTTGACATCACCCTTGAGGTGAATATGTTGGGAGGCAAAATTGTAATCCCCTATCTTTCTATGTGTCCGGCTGATACGTTTTGCTCATGTGTATGCGGTGAGTATTAGCAATCATAGAAGACTATATGATGGTTCAGTATGTGGAGCTCTTACTCTGTTGAATAAGTTGAATTACAGTTGCTTGGTGACTGAGAACATAGGTTGTTGAGTTTCAAGGGAATTCATTGTTTGAACCTTAACATGTGAATTGGTTGCTACTTTGTCATGATGAGTTTTATGAGAAAGAGTTGCTATTATGATGCTAAGGAAAGTGATTGATTTATCATTGATCAAACTTGTGCACTTTGCTAGCATTCACACTTCATAAATTATTTCTTTAATCTTTTACCTACTCGAGGACGAGTAGGAATTAAGCTTGGGGATGTTGATATGTATCCAACGTATCTATAATTTATGAAGTATTCATGCTGTTATATTATCATTCTAGGATGTTTTACAATCATTTTATAGCAATTTTATATCATTTTTTGGGACTAAACTATTGACCAAGTGCCCAGTGCCAGTTGTTGTTTTTTACATCACAGGAAATCAATATCAAACGAAGTCCAAACACCGCGAAACTTTTGTGGATTTTTTCTGGGCGAGAAGATATCCAATGGGCCAGAGCAGCACCTGGGGGTGCCCCGAGGGGGCACAACCCATCAGGGCGCACCTGGGGGCCCAGGCGCGCCCAGGTGGGTTGCGCCCACCTTGGTGGCCTCCCGTAGCCTCTCTTCGCCCTATAAATCGTCAAATATTCCAAAAACCCATGGGGTAATCCTAGATCAGAAGTTCCGCCGCCGCAAGCCTATGTAGCCACGAGAAACCAATTTAGACCCCATTCCGGCACCCTGTCGGAGGGGGGAATCATCACTGGTGGCCATCTTCATCATCCCGACGGCCGCCATGATGAGGAGGGAGTAGTCCACCCTTGGGGCTGAGGGTTTCTACCAGTAGCTATGTGTTTAATCTCTCTCTCTCTCTCTCGTGTTCTTGATGGCACGATCTTGATGTATCGGGGGCTTTGTTAATATAGTTGGATCATATGGTGTTTTCCCCTCTCCATCTTGTTGTGATCAAGTGAGTTTTCCCTTTGAGATTTTGTTTTATTGGATTGAATACTATTATGGATTTGAGATCACTTCATATATATCTTGCATATGAATACCCGTGGTGATAGTGGGTTATTATTTTGGTTCACTTGATATATGTTTTGGAACTCAACTCGCGGATTTCTGAGGTGACATTGGGGTAACCTACACATAGGGGTTGATGCACGTTCTTGTCTTTGTTTCTTTGGTAGAAATCTTGGGGCACTCTTTGAGGTTCTTTGTGTTGGATTGAGTATTCTGAATCTGAAATTATTTGGTGTTATTTTAGTACAAACTCTTGGATAGATCGATCGAAAAGAATAGCTTCAAGGTGGTTTCGTACCCTACAAACGATTTCTTCTTATGTTCTCCGCTAGATAGAAACTTCGGAGTGATTCTTCATCGCATGTTGAGGGATGGTTATATGATCCAGTTGTATTAGCATTGTTTAGAGATTGCACTAGTGAAAGTACAAACCGTAGGCCTCATTTTAAAGCATTGCAATACCGCTTGTGCTCCGTTTTATCAATGGATACCTTGCTGTTTTTAATGGTTCTTATTACAAAAAATCAATATCTACTATCCATATTACACTTGTATCACCATCTCTTCGCCGAACTAGTGCACCTATACAAATTACCATTGTATTTGGTGTGTTGGGGACACAAGATACTTTTTATTATTTGGTTGCAGGGTTGTTTGAGAGAGGCCATCTTCATCCTACGCCTCCCACAGATTGATAAACCTTAGGTCATCCAGTTGAGGGAAAATTGCTACTGTCCTATAAAACACTACACTTGGAGGCCCAACACGTGTCTATAAGAATAAAGTTGTGTAGTAGACAATAGTCCACTACGCGAAGGCATGGGCCAGACCACGTCCACGGGCGGTCATGTTGAAGTTCCCCTGTCGCCCGCCAAGGGAACTAGTGGGAGCCCTCAGAGAGAAGCTCGACAGCAGGCAGCGGCTACTTCAGCCCCCACTGTGAGCAACACCCAGGGAGGGGGATCTCCGGCAAGGGCTCCCTCTGCCGGGTCCGTTCGTATTGAGGCTGCCCCCATGGCGGGAGAGGACGCGAGACGCCTGCCAGTAATAGGTACTGCCGGGGAATGGGAAGTTTCTTCCCGCCAGCCGCCGATAGGTAACCCAGCCTCCTTCGAATCCATGTCAAGAATTCTCTGCTTTCTTAATCCTTGGTTCTCATCTCTGATCTTCATTTCCCTCCGGCCTTCATTTCCTCGCAGCCCCCATGCTTGAAGAAAAGTAACTTTGGAGGAAGTGGCGGACATAGGGAAGGACACTGACAGTGTCCTGGACTAGGGGGTACTCAACACGTCATCTCCCGATCTGATAGATTGGACCGAGGACCCCCGTGGCCGTATACTCATGGGCCAGTTCGGACAGCTGCCGCATACAAGGAAGATTCCACAAGACTTGGCGATCAAGACAAGGACTTCTCCCCACCGGCGTATTCGGCTAGGACTCTTGTTAACCTAGGCCTCTGGTGCATTATATAAACCAGGGCCAGGCTAGTCGATAGATCATATACAACATACAATCATACCATGGGCTAGCTTCTAGGGTTTTAGCCTCCTTGATCTCGTGGTAGATCTACCCTTGTACTACCCATATCATCAATATTAATCAAGCAGGACGTATGGTTTTACGTCCATCAAGAGGGCCCGAACCTGGGTAAAACATCGTGTCCCCTGCCTCCTGTTACCATCCGGCCTAGACGCACAGTTCGGGACCCCCTACCCGAGATCCGCCGGTTTTGACACCGACATTGGTGCTTTCATTAAGAGTTCCGCTGTGTGATCGACAAAAGGATCGATGGCTCGCCTGCAGATCAACTATGACTTCGGCATCTTCGTCACCACCTCGACTGGTCACCTTGGTTCGACCAAGAATTGCGCCCCGTGTTCGGATCACCATGTTCGGACGAGGGCCTTCATCAACATCAACTCCGATCTCTATCAAGATCACGGAGAAATCATCTATGGAGCTCGGGGGCTCAACATCAACATTGCCCTCAAGCGACTGTGCTGTTTTTCCAAACAGTGAACTTGTATCCACTGCCACCACCTCTTAGAGCATCGCTTTGATGATCCCTTTGGTGGAATTGTGCAGAATTGAGTCTTCAAAGACCATGCAAAATTTCATCGAGTTCCAATGGAGGAATCTCCGGCAATCTATAATATACCGGAGCCCTGTCCAATCTGGATGGGAATCTGGACGAGTTTAGGGCGTGATGTCCAGATTCTAGCTTGGACGTCCTTTGGAAGATCCAACCATTGATCGCTGCGGAATTACTATATCTAACACCCCTTAAAATTTCAGCTCGATCCGACCGTCCAAACTCCGGGAACCTTCCGATTAATGCATCACTTTTTGGATCTGTTTTCTGCGCGAGAACAAATCCGACCCGAATTTATCTTTTTTATGAACGGGATTTCGGACATCCTTTTTGAAGGAAGTTTTGTATGGGGTATTGTGTTTTGTTCCCAAACGCGTCCCGTTAATTTTGAAGTCTTTTTCAATGTGATCTTCACCATCACGCTGGTGTCAAACTAGCCTGATAACGTTGCTCTACGGCTGCCGACCTGCGCTAGACACGCTGTCACTTTATTGACCCGAGCTCAATTTCTTCGGATCATCATCTTGGCAAGCCGAACAAGAGTTCGGCATCGCGAAGGATAAATCATCACCAACATCGCCGCCCCACGGATTACACGGAGCAGGCATACCGGCATCGCCGCACGGTCACTTCATCAAGCCGGCATCGACCACGTCACGACCTGCATCGGTAGGCCCGCACTATTGCTTCTTCAAGCTGGTGTCTGTCACGCCGACCTACTTCGACTCATCGGCTGACATCGAGGCTTCGACATCTCGGCTGGACCGGGGGCTTCGCCATCTCTTCATCAACCTACTCCGGAGACTTCAGCGTCACTAGCCGACCAGCTCCGTCATGTTAGCTGGACCGAGGGTTTTGCCTCGGTGAGCCAACCTTTGCCAGCATCGCCATACCGTCGCTTTATCGCCATTCAGGCAATGGGTGTGCGGATCGAGTCCCAATTTTGGGAATCACCTTTCTTCGGATTGCTACAACAAATAAACCAGGTGCTATCAATCCTAGTATTTTTTGCTTGTTTGGGTTTATTTTTCCCAAGGAATTATTACTCTGGTTTGTCCATCATCTGTACACAGGTCTATCAAATGATGGCTGCATTAATGACGGTCGCCTGGTGGTTCGGTCAGTTTCCGTACATAGTCCGGCGAATGCCGCATCCGGAACTCGGACCGACCTGTGAATTCAGGCTTTTCCACGCCTTTACCGCATCACACCGATGCCCTGCATCGACATTGACTTTGGCGCCAAGCCATATTTATTTTATTACTCACTTTGCATAAATTATTTATTATGCAACGATTTTTTAATTATTATTATTACTATTATCTCCGGTTTGCACTACTTTTTGTGCACAGGAAAATGATCCGGGGACTTCGGCATCACTCTGCCGGTCTGCATTGACCGTGCTATGTCACCACTTCGGCGTGTCGAGCTCTCCGCTCCGCCACCTCGGGACCGGCTTGGGGGATGGAACCTTGCCCCGCATCAAGCTCGGACCGCGTCATCAATACTGAACACATTAACCAGCTAAGTCGCTTTCATGCTCAAAGCTTTAATTTCTAACTCGACCAAGCATTATATTTTTTTGGAAAAAAGTTGCTTGTAAAAAATTTCCTTGTCCAAACTTTGTTTGTGACATATAAATTCAAATACCCGTTTATTTGGGGGCTTCCTTTATGAACCTTTTCCTCTTGCATATGATTATACTTGTACGGCTTCGTTCCTTGTTCGTGTATTACGCCACAATATGCACCATATTGACTTAAGCGATTTGCAAGCTGGGTTGCCTCGCTCCTGTGTTTACCCCTACGTTCCCGATTGTTCGGCTAGGGAGTAAAGGGAGCACCTCTGCGATTGCCACGATCGGGTCACCCGAGCCGGACCTCAGACTGGGTGAAGCCGAAAGCTAGCGCTCTTATTGTTTTCAATGATGGTCGGCACACAACGGAACTCATGAGTACAAAAAATCTATTGCACAAGTCTCATAATAACAATGAGCACCGAAGAAAGGTGAAAGTGCGTTATATCAACTAGAGGGGGGGTGAATAGGCGTTTTTTAAGAAAGTCTTCAAAACGTGGAAGTTATGAAGACAAATGATAGAAATAAACCTATTACCTTGCAGCGGAAGGTAGACTACACTAGGCAAGCCATAGTCAAGTATTCAATGGTGAAAGCATAATGACTAATAGCAGCAATGTAGTAAGGATCAGGTAGGAAGATATTGTGAAGCCACACAGAACATGCAGTCACTCAGTGAAGACAAAAGATAGTGCGAACATACAATGACTTAACAAGGAGTAACAGTAAGTAAAGGGAAGGGAAGATGGAACCAGTGACTCGCTGAAGACAATGATTTGTTGAACCAGTTCCAGTTGCTGTGACAACTGTACGTCTGGTTAGGGCGGCTAGGTATTTAAACCTTAGGACACACAGTCCCGGACACCCAGTCCTGAACACGCAGCTTAGGACACCCAGTCCTCACCGTATTCCCCTTGAGTTAAGGTCACACGGACCTCGCCCAATCACTCTGGTAAGTCTTCAAGGTAGACTCCCAAACCTTCACAGACTTCGTTCACCGGCAATCCACAATGTCTCTTGGATGCTCAGAACGCGACGCCTAACCGGCTGGAGGATGCACAGTCCTCAAGTGTAATAAGTCTTCAGATCACACAGACAAGAAGACTTAAGTGATGCCTAATTCTCTTTGGCTCTGGGTGGTTAGGGCTTTATCCTCGCAAGGAATTCTCTCTCAAAGGCTTCGAGGTGGGTTGCTCTCAAACGACAAAAGCCGTACTCTCAATCTGAGCAGCCAACCGTTTATGGTTGTAGGGGGTGGGCTATTTATAGCCACTTGGCAACCCGACCTGATTTGTCCGAAATGACCCTGGGTCACTAAGGAACTGACACGTGTTCCAACGGTCAGATTTCAAACTCACACGACAACTTTACTTGGGCTGCAAGCAAAGCTGACTTGTCCGACTCTGGACAAGATTCGCTCTCATAGTCTTCACTCGAAGACATAGGTTTTGGTTAGGCATCACTTCAGTCATTCTGACTGGTTCTCTTGGACCCCACTTAACAGTACGGTGGTTCCTATGACTCAACACAAAAGAAAGAGAACTACGAAAGATCTAAGTCTTCGAGCTCCATAGGCTTCATGTGGTGTCTTCTCTTGTCATAGTCTTCAATGTGAATATCTTCATATACCACCTTTGACTTCAATGTCTTCATACATTTTTAGGGGTCATCTCTGGTAGGAAAACCGAATCAATGAGGGACTTCTACCTGTGTTATCCTGCAATTCTCACAAACACATTAGTCCCTCAACTAGGTTTGTCGTCAATACTCCAAAACCAACTAGGGGTGGCACTAGATGCACTTACAATCTCCCCCTTTTTGGTGATTGATGACAAACTAGTTGAAGTTTTCAACGGGGAATATAATCTGTGAACTTGTAAAGGGTAAGGAATTGTCTTCATAAGTTGCAAGGGCTCCCCCTGAAGATGTGCATATAAGTAATTTGCTTTTGGAATGCAAATGCACATGGCAGGTTGTACTTGTGGAGATCCACTTCAACTTATGATGACAATCCACTATGCATGTGAAGGTATATGAAGATAATGACATGCATAATGGAAAATGGACGTCTGCAGAATGATCTAAGTGCGGAATTTATCGTCGCACATGCGGAATTTATCATCGCAAAACAAGGTGGCAGATAAGTAGCAGACGACCATCGAGTTTAAGTGTTACAACTCAAAGAACCAAATGTAGCAAAACGAGAGTTGTAATCACGAAGCAAAATATAAACCACCCGCCCATATGGACCCGCTTGAAGACTATCAACCTCATATGCTTCTCCCCCTTTTGTCAGTAAGGACCAAAAAGGTTTGAAGACATAGAGCATCTACTCGTTCCCATGAGGAGTAGGTGAAGTAGCAGGGTCGTTGGTGGTGTTTGGCGGTGCTGAAGAGCTTGGAGCAGAGTCGAAGCGTGCTGAAGGAGGTGGCGGTGAAGTAGCATCGTCTTCATCCTCGATAACTCTGGCAGTCACAGTTGCAGCAGAGGAAGAGAACTCAGAGTCTTCAAGGGATGGAGTTCGTAGCAGCACAGCCCTTCGAGGAGGTGTGGAGTCAAACTTGAAACGCTCAGTGAAGCCATCCTCTTGAAGATCATCTTCAGCGTTAGCCCTTTCCATGTGCGGCGAGAGGTTTCATGGGCAACAAAGGCATTCTTGGTGGCAAGATTGCGAACGCGATTAACATCCACCAAGAGGCTTTTCATCTGACGCTTCAGCCAGTCATGATGCCTATCCTGTTTCTGATGAAGAGCCACAAGAAGCTCTCGGTTGTTGAGAACACGAGTGCGCTTCTTGGGTCGTGGAGTAGTTGTACTATCAGTGGCTTCAGTGGAAGCAGGATGTGGTGCACGTGTAGTGCCAGCCAAAGGATACACACGAGCGACTGCTTCAACTCCTTCAATGTTCTGAGAGAAACTCTGATGCTCTGCATTCTGAAGACTTAGAGGTTCTTTGGCAGGCTCAGGATAGATGGCTTCAATAGACATATCCACATCAGGCAGAAAAATCCGATGATTGCGAGCAGATGGCTGATATGAGATAGCGGAGTGAAGTTTGATCAGCCGCATTACCCATGGGGCGTAGAACTTCAAACCAAACAGATCAGAGCCTGATGCAGCAAGTTGGCGAATGAAGAAGTCCTGTGCATTGAAGCATTTTCCATGAAGAATATAGAAGACCAAGGTCTTCATTGCACCCTCAAGCTTGGCATGTGGAGAGTGCCCTTTGATGGGCCAGAGAGTTCGCCTGATGATGTGATAAATGGTTCTTGGCAGATACTCAAGGTCTTCAACGAAGAACTCCGTGGGATAAGCAGCATCTTGGGGCAATGGCTTCATCATGCTGAGCATCTGACTCATATCAGGTTCAGGCTTCTGAAAGATGCTCTCAATAGCTTCACTATGAAGCTGACAGCCATGCTCGTAGAGATCGCCAGGAGTGGGCAAACCAGTGAGCTCAATGATGTCAAAGGCATTGGCTTCGTGATGAACGTTTCCTGTCATCCACTCCAGGACCCAAGTCTTCGGATCTCTGCTATATCCGCGGATGTGAAGTGTGGCATAGAATTGGAGCAGCAACTCTTCATTCCAATGCTCTTGGTCAGTAACGAACGGCAGCAGTCCAACTTCCTTGAAGCAATCCAGAGCTTCTTCCAGACAGGGCAGACCAGCTATAGCTTCAATGTCAAGGCGCTTGTGTGGGAAGATGCGACCTTGGTTGTAAAGAATACATGAGTAATAGCTTCGCTGCGGATAGCTCCAGAACCGATCAGATGATATCCTTTCCCTTGAGTAGGGGTTCCTGGAGCTATTGAAGAATGTGTTGTCTGCTCTGAAGCCATTGATATTGAAGGAGCCAGGTGCTGATGCAGGACCTGGGAACCTTGGCAATCTTGGGATTGGCTTCTGTACCTGAGGCCTGTGCTCAACATGATAGTCGAACTGGGGACCGGCAGCAGCCTCAGGAACAGAAGTGTCAGGATCAGTGGCTTCGCTGTCTTCTGATGCTTTTGTTGGGGAGGGCTCCACATTAGCTTCATTGGTGGTGGTGGCAGCCGCAAGATTTTCAATCACGTTCTCCTTGAGAATTGCTTCTTGGTGGGACAGGGGAGTAGCAACTTGTGGGACTTCTTCTTCCACGGCTGATGCAGCCGGATTGTCTTCAGCAGAGATTTGAGGCCTTGGACCTTTGCGAAGCCTGCGCAACGCAGGCGACGCCTGTGGAGTTGGAGTTGGCTGGGCCTCAAGGTCTTCTTCCTCTTGTGGGTAATCCGCCCATGAAGCATTCTGTGCAATTGGCGTCAGTGGATGACCAATGCTGATGAGTTTGCTGTTCTCAAGCTGAGGAAGGACTGCACCATCTTCTACATGGTCATGTTGACCAATGTCTTCAGCAGCGACGGGATCAGCTGCTGGAAAGTCTTCAGCTTCATGAGCCTCTGTGGAAGCAGGCTCATGGATTGTCAGTTGACGTTCAGCGTCAGGATAAACCATAGAAATAGGTTCAACTATCAAAGGCTCTGTGGGAGCAGCCTGATCTTTCTTGGTCTTCCTCTTCTTCTTGGAGGGGGCAGTAGGAGAGGCTTCAGGATGTTTCCTCTTCCTGGCTTCAGCCTCAGCAGTCCTCGTCTTCTTGAGCTCTGAAGCGGTTGACCGGCTTTTTGGCTTCGAGCCAGTCAGTCTAGTTGGGAAGACAATGGGAACTGCTTCCTGCCTTGGTGCGTCGGGTTCAGCCGTAGCGGGCTTCTTCTTCTTCTTTGCGGCCATCCTGGGGTCGATGCCAGGACGCCCAAGGGCCTTGCGCTTCTCAGCCTCATTGTAGGCTTGCACACATCTGTCAGCCAGAGCCTTCATGCGCTCACGCGAACCCTGAGCTTCTGCATGTTTCTTTACAAAGGCTTCCTTGAGCTCGTGCATCATTGTCTTGAAGTTTTTCACTTCTTGCACGCTGAGCTTGGCCATATGCTTCTTGAACTGAGCCTTTTCATAGTCAATCTTTTGCTTCAGTTCAACAATGCGCTGGGCGACAGCTAGCTCTGAAGCAATGGCGCCTTGGAAGGCGACACTGAGGCCAATGGGTAGTTGCAGATCTTCAAAGCTGATGTTTGGCGTGTCAAACCACTCGTCAATGAAGTTGTGGATGATGGTTGCATCAAAGAGAGGCAGATCATTAAAGATTTCTGCTTCTTCTTTGCTCTTAATGAGTTGCTCAAGAGCATCATCTGCAAGATCTTCATCACTTGACAGATCGATGGCATCATTGCGCAGAATGGCAGCAGTTGTTAGCTCTTGGCCGGTGTGAGGCAGAGGCATCTTGACCTTCTGGGGCTTGGAGATGCGTGATAAGTCTTCGAACTGCACACTATCTTCAGGAGGTACAGTTGCCAGTGGCTTTGCCTGTGAGATTTTGGTGAAGGGGCAGGCTTTGAAGCTTTAGGCTTCTTCAGCTTCTTTGTCTTTGGCGCTGCAGGCGCTTCATCTGATTCAGCGTTAGCTGCAGGCACATTCACTGCAGTCCCTTGAACCAAGATGTGGGTGATGAGGCCTTCAAGGTTGTAGAAAGGACCGATGACATTGGGTTCTGTATCTCGTGTGCCATCAACCCTTGGAGCTGAGGGACCAGGGTTGAAGTCTAGTCCCAATGTCTTCTTGTTTTGCTTCGCTGAGTTCTGGGCAAACTAGAAGTTGCGCTTGAACAGATTGTCGTCACGACACCATAGTAGTGACGATGTGTGTGCATCAGCAGGCTGTGGCCCACGGACCATGCAGGGATAGAAGCCTTGTTCAATGGCTTCATCTCTGGACCTGGGTAGAAGATTCTTGTATAGGATGTCTCCCCATGGTCTCTTGATGGCATTTTTCTCAGCATATTCCTGGGTTACAAATCGGTATTTGAACCATTGTTCTGCCCAATATCTTCGAATCCATTGGATTCGGGTCTTGCGCTGATTGTAATCCTCTTCAGGATCTGTCTTGTACAGTTCTGAGAGGTCATCTGGCAGATCTCTAGATGTTTCTCCACGATGCTTTCTGCCACCCTTCCTTGCTGATTTCTCTGAAGCCATAAACTTTAAACTGAAAGGCTTCAACACGTTCAAAGGCTTCAAAGGTTTTCGCTTGCTGGACAAACAGGAACTGGCTTCGGGAGAATTTATGTGATGCTGTAAGAATTCTGCAAATGAATGCAGACTATGAGAACCGAAGGATTCTCCCACAGACATGTACCTGTGACAGCATTAAGGTGCGAGGGAAGGGGAAGAGGTCATATGCATTCTCAGAAGATTTTGAAGATAAATCAGTTTAGAAGACATTGACCTCATCGTGCGAAGACATTCACTCATAGATAAGGAGTTGGTTCCAGATTTGTACGAATCCACAGATCAGTACAAGTGAGGAATCTAACTACTTTGTGAAGCATAAGTGAATATACTAGGCATGTTATGAGATGCAGTATGAGAGAGATCTAACTTGAGTGAATAGAAACTGCTTGTGGTAGAAAGTGACAAAGCCATAGGATCAACGGTGCTGTAAAAAGGAAGTTTTCTTTACCACGCTAAGAACTGCTAGACGGAGTGGAAGATGAGGCCGAACAGTTCGATCTTCCGTGCCCTAACTTGGCGACGGAGGACACCTACGACGACGGCGGAGAGGACGATGTCCGCGGTCGGCGTGAAGACGGCGTCGGAGAGGTTGCGGCAGCGAAGCGCTTCGTCGCCGGCGTCGTCGAGGGCTAGCGGTGGCGCTAGGGTTCATGCGAGAGTGGAAGAAGAGATAATGACCGCTGTGAAGTGTGTATTTATAGGTATAGGGGCGGCACTGTGTTATTACACAGGTGCCCCTGGCGATTCGCATCTGAGGAACACGTGGCCATTATGCGGAATTTTGGGGTTTGTTCCACGTCCCACGCACGCCTGGATTGTCGGGTGGTCGTTCCTACTTCTCCGGGTTTTATGTGGAGGAATGAGCATTGAAAACGGACTTAATGGTTGTCTCTGTATCTTCTGCTGACAAGGACGCAGAGAAGACATTCGACAGTTTCAATAGAATGCATATGATTTGGAGAGATAGAATTTGAGATAGAAAGCATAGAGAGGTTAGGGTCCGATCACATTCACTTAGTTCAAAAGATTCAACAAGAAGACATAGCTATAAGTGAATGCTGTAGAGGACAATCATGAAGATATGTTGAGATTGAAGCCAAGCTAAATGTGAAGACATAGCAAATGTAACGCCATGAGTGAAACACTTCAAAATAGAACATTTGGTGGTGGCGTTACTCATCGTATAGGAAGTATTAGACCCAGACACGGCGCACAATTATCGTGGCGCTCCGAAGTCAAATTCCACATCAATGTATTCACACTTAGAATGTATGTCTTCATTGATTGAAGATATACTTTACTTCGTGTGTTGCACATCTAAGTCATCAATATGCATAAGGGTTAGGATGTGTGCCTGATCACAGGACATTTGAGGATTCTAGGATATTTAGCTCACACCGTAACTTGCAAAATCTCTTCTCATCTAAGGGCTTGGTGAAGATATCTGCCAATTGCTCTTCAGTGTTGACGTGTATGATATCAATATCTTCCTTCACAACATGATCTCTGAGAAAGTGATGACGAATTTCAATGTGCTTTGTCTTCGAGTGCTGAACTGGGTTGTTGGCAATCTTGATGGCGCTTTCGTTGTCGCAGTAAAGTGGCACTTGCTTCAGATGAATGCCATAGTCCTTGAGTGTTTGCTTCATCCACAGAAGCTGAGCGCAGCAAGATCCAGCAGCAATGTATTCAGATTCAGCAGTGGAGAGAGATACACAGTTCTGCTTCTTTGAAGACCAACATACAAGTGATCGTCCCAGAAAGTGACATGTGCCTGATGTAGACTTGCGATCAACTTTGTCACCAGCATAATCAGCATCCAAGAATCCAACCAGATCAAACTCTGAGCCCTTTGGATACCATAATCCTAGAGTTGGGGTGTGAGCCAAATATCGAATAATTCGCTTCACAGCTAAGTGATGCGACTCCTTTGGTGCCGCTTGAAATCGAGCACACATGCAAACACTAAGCATAATATCTGGCCTAGATGCACATAGATAAAGTAAAGAACCAATCATGGAGCGGTATACCTTTTGATCAAACTCTTTACCATTGTCGTCGGGACCCAGATGATGTTTGGCTGGCATTGGTGTCGTGAAGCCTTTGCAGTCTTGCATACCGAACTTCTTCAGGCAATCTTTGAGATACTTCTCTTGAGATATGAAGATGCCGTTGTGTTGTTGTCATATTTGAAGACCGAGGAAGAACTTCAGCTCTCCCATCATAGACATTTGATATTGCTCTTGCATCATATATCCAAACTCTTCACTGTACTTCTGATTGGTGCAGCCGAAGATAATGTCATCCACATATATTTGGCACACAAACAGTTCACCATCATATGTCTTCGTGAAGAGAGTCGGGTCTAGGGAACCAGGTATGAAGCCTTTGCTCTTCAGGAAGTATTTGAGTGTGTCATACCAGGCCCGAGGGCTTGTTTGAGGCCATACAGTGCCTTGTTAAGCTTGTATACCATGTCAGGATGTTTTGGATCATCAAAGCCAGGCAGTTGTGCAACATACACTTCTTCAATCTTGCCATTAAGAAAAGCACTCTTCACATCCATTTGATATAGAAGTATGTTATGATGATTTGCATAGGCCAGCAGTATGCGTATGGCTTCAAGTCTAGCCACAGGAGCAAATGTTTCATCGAAGTCAATGCCTTCCACTTGAGTATATCCTTGAACAACGAGACGAGCTTTGTTTCTGACAACTTGACCATGCTCATCTTGCTTGTTGCGGTATATCCATTTGGTGCCTATTATATTGTGATTCCGTGGATCAGGACGCTTAACCTATTCCCATACATTATTCAGCTCAAACTGATGAAGCTCTTCTTGCATAGCTTGAATCCATTCAGGTTCCATGAAGGCTTCTTCAACTTTCTTGGGTTCTGTTATTGAGACAAATGCGAAGTGCCCACAGAAATTTGCTAGCTGAGTTGCCCTTGAATGACTGAGTGGACCGGGTGCATTGATGCTATCAATTATTCTTTCAATCTGCACTTCATTGGCAACGCGAGGATGAACAGGGCGAAGATTTTGCTCTTGCTGATCATTGTCGTTGTTAGAAGGAATGTCTTCAGGCTGAGCATTGTCTTCATGTTGATCAGGTGCTGAGATGATAAGTTCTTCTTTAGGATGAGCTTCAGAAGGTATAATTTCTCCATTTCCCATTAGCTTGATTGATTCACTGGATGGAACTTCATCTAGCACATTTGGCAGTTCCTCTCTTTGTGAACCATTGATCTCATCGAACCGCACATCCACTGTTTCAACCACTTTGTAATGAAAGAGATTGAAGACTCTGTAGGAGTGTGAATCATTTCCATATCCAAACATAAAACCCTCATGTGCTTTTGGTGCAAACTTTGAGGTGTGATGTGGGTCCTTGATCCAGCACCTGGCTCCAAATATTCTGAAGTAACTGACATTTGGCTTCTTGCCAGTAAGGAGCTCATAAGATGTCTTGTTCAGAAGCTTGTGAAGATAAACACGATTGATTGTATGGCATGCAGTATCAATGGCTTCAGGCCAGAATTTTCTTGGAGTCTTGTATTCATCTAGCATCGTTCTGGCCATCTCAATGAGTGTTCTGTTCTTGCGTTCGACGATGCCATTCTGCTGTGGCGTGTACGGAGCCGAGAATTCATGTGCGATGCCCAAGGTATCAAGATATGTATCAAGGCCAGTGTTCTTGAATTCAGTGCCATTGTCACTTCTGATGTGCTTTATCTTGGCGCCATAATTGTTCATAGCTCGATTGGCGAAGCGTCTGAAGACATCCTGCACTTCAGTCTTGTAAAGGATTATGTGCACCCAAGTATATCTAGAATAATCATCAACAATGACAAAGCCATAGAGACAAGCAGTAGTAGTAAGAGTTGAGTAATGAGTGGGACCGAAAAGATCCATCTGAAGCAGTTCGAAGGGTCGAGTAGTGGTCATGATTGTCTTCGAGGGATGTTTGGCCCTCGTCATCTTCCCTGCTTCACAGGCACCACATAAGTGATCTTTCTTGAACTTGACGCCCTCAATGCGTATGATATGCTTCTTCTTTGCAAGGGTGTGGAGGTTCCTCATGCCAGCATGCCCTAGCCTCCGATGCCAGAGCCAGCATTCTGAAGCTTTTGCTAGAAGGCATACGGCAAGCTGTGGTCCTGCTGAGAAATCTACCACGTACAAATCATCTTTTCGATACCCTTCAAATACTAGAGACTTGTCAGATTCCATTAGTACAAGGCAACGATATTTTCTAAATATTACGATCATGTTCAAATCACAAAGCATTGAGACAGACATTAAGTTGAAGCCAGGGGATTCAACAAGCATGACTTTATCCATGTGTTGATCCCTTGAGATTGCAACTCTACCTAGACCCAATACCTTACTTTTACCAGTGTCAGCAAATGTGATGTGGCTCTTGTCGGATGGACGTAAGGTTGAGTCCATTAGAAGGCTTCTTTTGCCAGTCATGTGATTTGTACACCCACTATCAATAATCCATTCTGAAGACGCTGGTGTCGTACCCTACAGTGCAGTTAGGGGGATAGGCTTCACCAAGAGCATTGTGAAGCAAAAACGTTTGACGAACCAGTGGGTTATGAAAGCTTAGATCCAGATTAGGACTAATAGGGAGAGTAGCAATCGATTCAGGAACGAAGTACATAGTAAGACCATTCGGGCATTTGATCTTGCGCCCTACAAGATGTTTAAGGTCCCCAGCAATAGCGTCAGATGATTTTGGTTTTCTGCTGGAGACCTTCCCTTGGCACCGCGTGCCATGAAGCAGTAGGTAGAAGCGGAGTAGTCCTTGTCATTTGCATCGGTGTAGGTGATGAAGTCATTGTCTTCAGTGTTGAAGGTGGACTTTGCAACGTATGCTGTAGCCAGACTTGTGACGCCTGAATCGGACTCCTCAGACTCCACCTCTGCCTCCTCAGAAGCAGACTCCTCCTCTGAATCCATTTCCTTGCCAACAAATGCACGTGCCTTGCCAGATGAGCTCTTCTTGTGTGATGAAGACTTTGAGGAAGACTTGCAAGAAGACTTTGAGTATTTCTTTTTCTTCTTGTCGTCAGAGTCATATTCCTTGCTCTTCTTCTTCTTTTTGTTCAAATTATCCCACTGTGGACACTCAGAAATGAAGTGGCCAAGTTTCTTGCACTTGTGACATGTTTTCTTCTTGTAGTCATGAGCAGAAGCTTCATCATTCCTTGAGCTTGATCGGGAAGACTTTCTGAAGCCTTTCTTCTTGGTGAATTTTTGGAACTTCTTGACAAGCATACCAAGTTCCCTTCCAATGTCTTCAGGATCATCAGAACTGCTGTCAGATTCTTCTTCAGATGAGGAAACAGCTTTTGCCTTCAAGGCACGACTTCGCCCATAGTTTGGACCGTAGATATCTCTTTTCTCAGAAAGCTGAAACTCATGTGTGTTGAGCCTCTCAAGTATGTCAGACGGATCGAGTATCTTGAAATCAGGACGTTCTTGAATCATCAGGGCTAGGGTGTCAAATGAACTATCAAGTGATCTTAGTAGTGTCTTGACGACTTCATGTTTGGTGATCTCAGTAGCGCCGAGGGATTGAAGCTCATTTGTGATGTCAGTGAGTCGGTCAAATGTGAGCTGGACATTCTCATTGTCATTTCGCTTGAAGCGGTTGAAGAGGTTGCGAAGGACACCGATTCACTGATCTCTCTGGGTTGAGACGCCTTCATTGACCTTGGATAGCCAGTCCCAGACCAGCTTAGATGTTTTCAAAGCACTCACACGGCCATACTGTCCTTTGGTCAGATGACCACAGATGATATTTTTGGCAGTAGAGTCCAGTTGAATGAATTTCTTGACATCAGCAGCAGTGACACCTTCTCTAGCCTTGGCAACGCCGTTCTCGATGACATACCATAGGTCGACGTCAATGGCTTCAAGATGCATGCGCATCTTATTCTTCCAGTAGGGATATTCAGTTCCATCGAAGATGGGCCACGCAGCGGAGACTTTAATTATCCCTACAGTCGACATAGCTAAAACTCCAGGTGGTTAAACCGAATCACACAGAACAAGGGAGCACCTTGCTCTGATACCAATTGAAAGTGTGTTATATCGACTAGAGGGGGGGTGAATAGGCGATTTTTAAGAAAGTCTTCAAAATGTGGAAGTTATGAAGATAAATGATAGAAATAAACCTATTACCTTGCAGCGGAAGGTAGACTACACTAGGCAAGCCATAGTCAAGTATTCAATGGTGAAAGCATAATGACTAATAGCAGCAATGTAGTAAGGATCAGGTAGGAAGATATTGTGAAGCCACACAGAACATGCAGTCACTGAGTGAAGACAAAAGATAGTGCAAACATACAATGACTTCACAAGGAGTAACAATAAGTAAAGGGAAGGGAAGATGGAACCAGTGACTCGCTGAAGACAATGATTTGTTGGACCAGTTCCAGTGGCTGTGACAACTGTACATCTGGCTAGGGTGGCTAGGTATTTAAACCTTAGGACACACAGTCCCGGACACCCAGTCCTGAACACGCAGCTCAGGACACCCAGTCCTCACCATATTCCCCTTGAGCTAAGGTCACACAGACCTCGCCCAATCACTCTGGTAAGTCTTCAAGGTAGACTCCCAAACCTTCACAGACTTCGTTCACTGGCAATCCACAATGTCTCTTGGATGCTCAGAATGCGACGCCTAACCGGCTGGAGGATGCACAGTCCTCAAGTGTAATAAGTCTTGAGATCACACAGACAAGAAGACTTAAGTGATGCCTAATTCTCTTTGGCTCTGGGTGGTTAGGGCTTTATCCTCGCAAGGAATTCTCTCTCAAAGGCTTCGAGGTGGGTTGCTCTCAAACGACAAAAGCCGTACTCTCAATCTGAGCAGCCAACCATTTATGGTTGTAGGGGGTGGGCTATTTATAGCCACTTGCAAACCGACCTGATTTGTCCGAAATGACCCTGGGTCACTAAGGAACTGACACATGTTCCAACGGTCAGATTTCAAACTCACACGACAACTTTACTTGTGCTGCAAGCAAAGCTGGCTTGTCCGACTCTAGACAAGATTTGCTCTCATAGTCTTCACTCGAAGACATAGGTTTTGGTTAGGCATCACTACAGTCATTCTGACTGGTTCTCTTGGACCCCACTTAACAGAACGGTGGTTCCTGTGACTCAACACAAAAGAAAGAGAACTACGAAAGATCTAAGTCTTCGAGCTCCATAGGCTTCATGTGGTGTCTTCTCTTGTCATAGTCTTCAATGTGAATATCTTCATATACCACCTTTGACTTCAATGTCTTCATACATTTTTAGGGGTCATCTCTGGTAGGAAAACCGAATCAATGAGGGACTTCTACCTGTGTTATCCTACAATTCTCACAAACACATTAGTCCCTCAACTAGGTTTGTCGTTAATACTCCAAAACCAACTAGGGGTGGCACTAGATGCACTTACAAAAGGTATCGGTGGGGGTACTATTTTCTTCGAAGATGCTTCTTACGCTTTGCAGTAATATAGCATAAGTTCCCTGAGCGCGCTTTGTCTGTTACACCCTTATGGCCTGATTGCCTGGTTATTGGAAACACCTTCGATATTCTCGACAGATGGAGTACATAGCATTTTTCAGTCCTTGACCGAAGAGGGAGAAGCCGACGGTCGGTTAAGACGTGTTTAAAGTTCGGTTGAACATAGATATGATATAAGTACTTCGGTACATGCAATCATTCTTTTACCCAAGTCACTTGGGGGCTCTTAAATTTATATGAGCCGCTTTATGATAAGTGTTCTTCTTCTTAGTCGTTGCAAAGTTTTATTATTATTATTATTACTATTATTATTATTATTATTATTGTCTATCACTCCTTTTTTTGACACGAGCGTGTGGTCACTAGCCGGGAGCATAATTTCTCTCTCAAAAGCCGCTAGAGTTTAGTTTGCTAAACTGGCCTAATGAGAAGTAATCCGCCCTTGGGATAGGAGGTTGAAGCCGTAGGCTGACCCGCTTGAAGTCTTGAGATAGGATGTATTATGTTAAAGCACGACAGAAGCACTTCTTTTGCTAAGGCCAATTTTCGGATTGGCACCGAACACTTGATCTTGTTCGGACGTCAAGTTTTTACTGACGTTTTTTGGGTTTCCAAGCTTATGGCACTTTTAAACTATTTGTGTGTTTTCAGCACAAGTCTCGCAGTGCAATGCCAGACACCTTTAGATATTCGGCAAAAACATTCTCGGATATTGCTATATATGCATCGGTTTCGAATTGTGTCTTCGGTCAATAGTTGGGTTGCCCGGCTCCTGCGCTTGCCTCCTACGTTCCACTTTGTTCAGCTAGGTGTGCAAAGGGAGAACCACTGCGATTGTGCTTCCAGCTCACATGGTTAAGCACCTCAGTGGAGAAAGCCGAAAACTGACTGTCACAATAAGCGTAAACTGGTCAGCGATCTGATGACGGTGTTAAATGACGGGCCATTCATAACAATGGCTGAAGTGTTCACGGCTTGACCTCGACTGTCGCCGAACACTACCGGGGCTATTAACTGGCCTCCCAAACTAAATCCTCGATATTATGCTCTTACATTAGAGCTGAGGCTGCATGATCATGCTTAGCATGACAACCCAAAGAAAGGAACCGATAGCGGGACTATTTTCTTTGGAAGACATTTCTTATGTTAAACAGTAATATAACTCTCTGTGTACCTTTGTTTATAAAACCGTATGGCCAGATTGCCTTGTTTGTTGTAAATCTTTGCCCTCATAAAGGTTTTATAAAGTAGGACAAACACTCCTCGGCTACTGGCCAAGGAGGTGGAAGCCGATGGTCGGTCAATAAAGTTTTGTACAATGCGGATCTGAGCATTAATGACGTAAAGTACTTGGATACATAGAGTCATTACACATAATTTGTGATTTTACTATGGATATTGATCCTTAATTCGGCCACCCATGCCCGCATTAAGGCTCGAGGGCTACTGGGCTTCGGGCTTATTATTTACAAATATTAAAGGGGCACATCGATCCCCTGATCTGGTGTTGCCACCCGACTTGTGTCTCGGGGGCTACTGCATTGCTTGTCCAATGCAGAAAATTTTATGTGCAATATAGTTTCCGGGGAGATTTTGATCCTCAGGTTGGTCGGCCGCACCCAACCTGAGTCTTGAGGACTGAGCACGCCGCTTTTAGTGTCCCGAAGTATTCTACCGAGCTTGGACTTGATCCTCAGGCTGATTTTGCAAATCAACCTGAGTCTCAGTGGCTACTAGGACCAGTGGTCTTACGTCATCCTTCAGGTGCATCTCGGGTTTTAGACCGATACACACCTTGAGGGCTACTGGCTATATATCTCGGCAGAGAATAAATTGCACCAATAAAAAATATTCACAAAAATCGGCCCACATTCGGGGTGGTGCACCACCTCGGAAGCAGTCCGGCATAAAGCTCGGGTGCTAGTGGCTGGCTCCATAGAGGGCATTTCCGGCATTAAGCTCAGCTAAACTCCTTCAAACTTTTTTGAACGAAGGTGATATGACACCTCGGATATAGTCCGGCATTGGAGCTCGGATACTGTCCGGCGCTGGAGCTCGGATACATAGTCCGGCATTGGAGCTCGGATACATTCCAGCGTTAGAGCTGGGAAGCGGTCCGGCATTGGTGCTCGGCTGCAAAAGATACCTCGAATACAGTCCGGCGTTAGAGCTCGGACGCAAGAGGACACTGCCTCCCGAGAACAACTTCAAACCCGAGATGTGGCATAAAAATAATAAGGCATTGATAAAGGCCGGAAACTTAAAGGGGCTCCTCGGATACGCGGCGTATAAACTCGTCGAATGCATTTCGGCGATCCTCAAGATCGAAGATGAGAAGATTTGTTGAACCAGTTTTCAAGACCGACGACCGAAGATGAAGAACAGTTCGGAAGAATCGAGGAGCGTCCCTAACTTGAAGACCGGTTCAGGGGGCTACTGACGGTGTCCTAGGCTAGGGGGTACTCAACACGTCATCTCCTGATCTGATAGATTGGCCGAGGACCCCCGTGGCCGTATACTCATGGGCCAGTTCGGACAGCTGCCGCATACAAGGAAGATTCCACAAGACTTGGCGATCAAGACAAGGACTTCTCCCCACCGGCGTATTCGGCTAGGACTCTTGTTAACCTAGGCCTCTAGTGCATTATATAAACCAGGGCCAGGCTAGTCGATAGATCATATACAACATACAATCATACCATGGGCTAGCTTCTAGGGTTTTAGCCTCCTTGATCTCGTGGTAGATCTACTCTTGTACTACCCATATCATCAATATTAATCAAGCAGGACGTAGGGTTTTACCTCCATCAAGAGGGCCCGAACCTGGGTAAAACATCATGTCCCCTGCCTCCTATTACCATCCGGCCTAGACGCACAGTTCGGGACCCCCTACCCGAGATCCGTCGGTTTTGCCACCGACAGACACCGCTGCAGAATCCCTCAAGATTGACACTGGAGAAGGTCATGCTGAGGCCTCCAAGGACGCCCAGGGAACACCAAGCGGAGAAGGGGAAATCCCCGACAGCATGACTAGCCCCACCATGGAAGTTGAGGAGAAAGTGCCCCTTCAGAGCGATGCCTCAAACCTGAGGGTGACTCTCCCAGCAAGCAACTTGGCAATGGTTGTAGCTCATCCAACTCCGATAGTCCCCAGCTCGTCATCCCTCGCTGGGGTAAATTTTGATGAAGAGATATGCCGCATATTGGCTCCCTTGACCCAGAAAACCAAGGAAGCGAGTGACCCTGACGACAGCTCCAAGGACTTGGCCTTTCTGCAGACAGTAGCTATCGGGCTTAAGAAAGTGCAGGAGAGGTACGACCAGAAGTGGCAAGTGATCCATGACGATCACAAAGCCTATGATTCAGCCACCCAGCAACTGAAGGACAAGTCCAAGGAACTACGCTCCTGGTACAATGCCCGGTCGTGCGAACTCAGAGACCAGGAGGAGAATATGGCGGCCGCTATAGAGAGAGCACAGACTCGTGATGCCAGGCTGACGGAGCGCGAGACGCAGCTCAGTACCCAAGCCACGGATCTTTCCGCTCGTGAGCAGGCTCTGGCCGACGCCCTCCGTTCCAAAGATGACGAACTGGAAAGCCTTGTTCAACAGCGTACCAAGCATCAAGAGTATAACCATAAGAGGGACAACGACTCGCAGGCCCATGATGTGGTAGCCAAACTGAAGGAAGTCTTCGATAACCTTGCCGCAACCTCCAAAGCCAAAACAAAGCTCGAAACCCGCATGGGAAAACTAGAGGAAGAGCTTGTGGAGAACAAGAAGGAGATTGAGGCCCTCCGGGAAGAAGTGTGAAAAACAACCTCCATGATGGAGGGGCTACAATCGCAACTTACATCCATGGACCAGGATCTGAAGACTGCCTCCAGCACCATTTAAGATTCGAACACCAAGCTCGCCACCCTTGACAAGGATCTTGAGCAGGCCAAGGACCGCGAGAGGGCCTTGGCAGAAGAAGTCAATACCGCCGGAACTCTTCGCAAGGATGCAGAGCACAAACTCAAGGACCAAGTTGAACTGTACAACCTCTGGTCAAAGAGCCTGGTGAACATAGCCGAGTGTTGGGGAACGTAGTAATTTCAAAAAAATTCCTACGCACACACAAGATCATGGTGATGCATAGCAACAAGAGGGGAGAGTCATCCATGTACCCTCGTAGACCATTAAGCAGAAGCGTTATGACATCACGGTTGATGTAGTCGTACATCTTCATGATCGACCGATCCTCAGTACCGAACGTACGACACCTATGCGTTCAGCACATGTTCAGCTCGGTGACGTCCCGCGAACTCATGATCCAGTAGAGCTTGAGGGAGAGTTTCGTCAACACGATGGTGTGGTGACAATGTTGATGAAGCTACTGTCGCAAGGCTTCGCCTAAGCACCGCTACAGTACGACCGAGGTGATTATGGTGGAGGGGGGGCACCACACACGGCTGGGAGAGATCAATGATCAACTTGTGTGTCTTTGGGGTGCCCCTGCCCCCGTATATAAAGGAGCTAGGGGGAGGCGGCCGGCCAGGAGAAGGGCGTGCCAAGGGGGGAGTCCTACTCCCACTGGGAGTAGGACTCCTTTCCTAGTAGGAGTAGGAGAAGGGGAAAGGGAAGGAGAGAGGAGGACGGAAAGGGGGACGCCCCCCTCCTTGTCTAATTCGCGCTAGAGGGGGATGGGGCGCGCGGCCTGCCCTGTCCGCCCCTCCTCTTCTCCACTAAGGCCCGACAGGCCCATTACATCCCCCGGGGGTTCCGGTAATCCCTCGGTACTCCCGTATATGTCTGAAACCTCCCGAAACACTTCCCGTGTCCGAACATAGTCATACAATATATTGATCTTTATGTCTCGACCATTTCGAGACTCCTAATCATGTCCATGATCATATCCGGGACTCCGAACTACCTTTGGTACATCAAAACACATAAACTCATGATATCGATCGTCACAGAACTTTAAGCGTGCGGACCCTATGGGTTCAAGAACTATGTAGACATGACTGAGACATGTCTCCGGTTAATAACCAATAGCGGAACCTGAATGCTCATATTGGTTCCTACATATTCTACGAAGATCTTTATCGTTCAAACCGCATAACAACATACGCTGTTCCCTTTGTCATTGGTATGTTACTTGCCCGAGATTCGATTGTCGGTATCTCAATACCTTGCTCAATCTCGTTACCGGCAAGTCCGTTTACTCGTTTTGTAATGCATCATCCCACAACTATCTCATTAGTTGCATTGCTTGCAAGGCTTATAGTGATGTGTATTACCGAGAGGGCCCAGAGATACCTCTCCGACAATCGGAGTGACAAATCCTATTCTTGATCTATGCCAACTCCACGAACACCATCGGAGACACCTGTAGAGCACCTTTATAATCACCCAGTTATGTTGTGACGTTTGGTAGCACACAAAGTGTTCCTCTGGTATTCGAGAGTTGCATAATCTCATAGTCATAGGAACATGTATAACTCATGAAGAAAGCAATAGCAGTAAACTAAAACGATCAAGTGCTAAGCTAACGAAATGGGTTAAGTCAATCACATCATTCTACTAATGATATGATCCCATTAATCAAATGATAACTCATGTCTATGGCTAGGAAACTTTACCATCTTTGATCAACGAGCTAGTCAAGTAGAGGCATACTAGTAACACTATGTTTGTCTATGTATTCACACATGTATTATGTTTCCGGTTAATACAATTCTAGCATGAATAATAAACATTTATCATGATATGAGGAAATAAACAATAAATTTATTATTGCCTCTAGGGCATATTTCCTCCAGTCTCCCACTTGCACTAGAGTCAATAATCTAGATTACACAGTAATGATTCTAACACACATGGAGTCTTGGTGCTGATCATGTTTTGCTCATGGAAGAGGCTTAGTCAGTGGGTCTGTAACATTCAGATCCGTATGTATTTTGCATATCTATGTCTCCCACCTAGACTTGACCCCGTATGGAATTGAAGCATCTCTTGATGTGCTTGGTTCTCTTGTGAAATATGGATTCCTTTGCCAAGGCAATTGCACCTGTATTGTCACAAAAGATTTTCATTGGACCCAATGCACTAGGTATGACACCTAGATCGGATATGAACTCCTTCATCCAGACTCCTTTATTTGCTGCTTCTGAAGCAACTATGTACTCTGCTTCACACATAGATCCCGCCACGATAATTTGTTTAGAACTGCTCCAACTTACAGCTCCACCGTTCAATATAAACACGTATCCGGTTTGCGATTTAGAATCGTCTGGATCAGTGTCAAAGCTTGATCGATGTAACCATTTACATGAGCTCTTTGTCACCTCCATAAACGAGAAACATATCCTTAGTCATTTTCAGGTATTTCAGGATGTTCTTGACCGTTGTCCAGTGATCCACTCCTGGATTACTTTGGTACCTCCCTGCTAAACTAATAGCAAGGCACACATCAGGTCTGGTACACAGCATTGCATACATGATAGAGCCTATGGCCGAAGCATAGGGAACACTTCTCATTTTCTCTCTATCTTCTGGAGTGGTCGGGCATTGAGTCTTACTCAACTTCACACCTTGTAACACAGGCAAGAACCCTTTCTTTGCTTGATCCATTTTGAACTTCTTCAAAACTTTATCAAGGTATGTGCTTTATGAAAGTCCAATTAAGCGTCTTGATCTATCTCTATAGATCTTGATGCCCAATATATAAGCAGCTTCACCAAGGTCTTTCATTGAAAAACTCTTATTCAAGTATCCTTTTATGCTATCCAGAAATTCTATGTCATTTCCAATCAGCAATATGTCATCCGCATATAATATTAGAAATGCTACAGAGCTCCCACTCACTTTCTTGTAAATACATGCTTCTCCAAAAGTCTGTATAAAACCATATGCTTTGATCACACTATCAAAACGTTTATTCCAACTCTGAGAAGCTTGCACTAGTCCATAAATGGATCGCTGGAGCTTGCACACTTTGTTAGCTCCCTTTGGATCGACAAAACCTTCTGGTTGCATCATATAAAACTCTTCTTCCATAAATCCATTCAGGAATGCAGTTTTGACATCCATTTGCCAAATTTCATAATCATAAAATGCGGCAATTGCTAACATGATTCGGACAGACTTAAGCATCGCTACGGGTGAGAAAGTCTCATCATAGTCAACTCCTTGAACTTGTCGAAAACCTTTTGCAACAAGGTGAGCTTTGTAGACAGTAACATTACCGTCAGCGTCAGCCTTCTTCTTGAAGATCCATTTATTCTCGATGGCTTGCCGATCATCAGGCAAGTCAACCAAAGTCCATACTTTGTTCTCATACATGGATCCCATCTCAGATTTCATGGCCTCAAGCCATTTTGCGGAATCTGGGCTCACCATCACTTCTTCATAGTTTGTAGGTTCATCATGGTCAAGTAACATGACTTCCAGAACAGGATTGCCATACCACTCTGGTGCAGATCTTACTCTGGTTGACCTATGAGGCTCGGTAGTAACTTGATCTGAAGTTTCATGATCATTATCATTTGCTTCCTCTCTTATTGGTGTAGGATGTTCTTGACCGCTATCCAGTGATCCACTCCTGGATTACTTTGGTACCTCCCTGCTAAACTAATAGCAAGACACACATCAGGTCTGGTACACTGCATTGCATACATGATAGAGCCTATGGCTGAAGCAAAGGGAACACTTTTCATTTTCTCTCTATCTTCTGCACTGGTCGGGCATTGAGTCTTACTCAACTTCACACCTTGTAACACAGGCAAGAACCCTTTATTTGCTTGATCCATTTTGAACTTCTTCAAAACTTTATCAAGGTATGTGTTTTGTGAAAGTCCAATTAAGCGTCTTGATCAATCTCTATAGATCTTGATGCCCAATATATAAGCAGCTTTACCAAGGTCTTTCATTGAAAAACTCTTATTCAAGTATCCTTTTATGCTATCCAGAAATTCTATGTCATTTCCAATCAGGAATATGTCATCCACATATCATATTAGAATTTCTACAGAGCTCCCACTCACTTTCTTGTAAATACAGGCTTCTCCAGAAGTGTGTATAAAACCATATACTTTGATCACACTATCAAAACATTTATTCCAACTCCGAGAAGCTTGCACTAGTCCATAAATGGATCACTGGAGCTTGCACACTTTGTTAGCTCCCTTTGCATCATATACAACTCTTCTTCCAGAAATCCATTCAGGAATGCAGTTTTGACATCCATTTGCCAAATTTCATAATCATAAAATGAGGCAATTGCTAACATGATTCGGACAGACTTAAGCATCGCTACGGGTGAGAAAGTCTCATCATAGTCAACTCCTTGAACTTGTCGAAAACCTTTCGCAACAAGTCGAGCTTTGTAGATAGTAACATTATCGTCAGCGTCAGTCTTCTTCTTGAAGATCCATTTATTCTCGCTGGCTTGCCGATCATCGGGCAAGTCAACCAAAGTCCATACTTTGTTCTCATACATGGATCCCACCTCAGATTTCATGGCCTCAAGCCATTTTGCGGAATCTGGGCTCACCATCGCTTCTTCATAGTTCGTAGGTTCATCATGATCAAGTAACATGACTTCCGGAACAGGATTGCCGTACCACTCTGGTGCGGATCTTACTCTGGTTGACCTACGAGGTTCGGTAGTAACTTGATCTGAAGTTTCATGATCATTATCATTAGCTTCCTCTCTTATTGGTGTAGGTGTCACAGGAACCGGTTTCCATGACGAACCACTTTCCAATAAGGGAGCAGGTACAGTTACCTCATCAAGTTCTACTTTCCTCCTACTCACTTCTTTCGAGAGAAACTCCTTCTCTAGAAAGGATCCATTCTTAGCAACGAATGTCTTGCCTTCAGATCTGTGATAAACGGTGTACCCAATAGTCTCCTTTGGGTATCCTATGAAGACACATTTCTCCGATTTGGGTTCGAGCTTATCAGGTTGAAGCTTTTTCACATAAGCACCGCAGCCCCAAACTTTAAGAAACGACAACTTTGGTTTCTTGCCAAACCATAGTTCATAAGGTGTTGCCTCAATAGATTTCGATGGTGCCCTATTTAACGTGAACGCATCTGTCTCTAAAGCATAACCCCAAAACGACGTTTGAACACACCATTACGTTGCGGTGTTCCAGGTGGCGTGAGTTGTGAAACTATTCCGCATTGTTTCAAATGTAGACCAAACTCGTAACTCAAATATTCGCCTCCACGATCAGATCGTAGAAACTTTATTTTGTTGTTATGATGACCTTCCACTTCACTCTGAAGTTCTTTAAACTTTTCAAATGTTTCAGATTTATGTTTCATCAAGTAGATATACCCATATCTGCTCAAATCATCTGTGAAGGTGAGAAAATAACGATACCCGCCGCGAGCCTCAATATTCATCGGACCACATACATCAGTATATATGATTTCCAATAAATCTGTTGCTCGCTCCATTCTTCCAGAGAACGGCATTTTAGTCATCTTTCCCATGAGACATGGTTCGCAAGTATCAAGTGATTCATAATCAAGTGATTTCAGAAGTCCATCAGTATGGAGTTTCTTCATGTGCTTTACACCAATATGACCCAAACGGCAGTGCCAGAAATAAGTTGCACTATCATTATCAACTCTACATATTTTGTCTTCAACATTATGAATATGTGTATCACTACTATCGAGATTCAATACAAATAGACCACTCTTCAAGGGTGCATGACCATAAAAGATATTACTCATATAAATAGAACAACCATTATTCTCAGATTTAAATGAATAACCATCTCGCATCAAACAAGATCCAGATATGATGTTCATGCTCAACGTTGGCACCAAATAACAATTATTCAGGTCTAAAACTAATCCCGAAGGTTGATGTAGAGGTAGCTGATACGTATCTGTCGTATCTACTTTTCCAAACACTTTTTCCCTGGTTTTGGACTCTAACTTGCATGATTTGAATGGAACTAACCCGGACTGGCGCTATTTTTAGCAGAATTGCCATGGTGTTATTCTTGTGCAGAAATAAAAGTTCTCGGAATGACCTAAAAATCAACGGAGAATTATTTTGGAATATATAAAAAAATACAGGAAGGAAGATCCACGTCAGGGGGGCCTCCACCTTTCCACGAGGGTGGGGGCGCGCCCTACCCCCTCGGCGCACCCCCTGCCTCGTGGGCCCCCTGACGCTCCACCGACATCAACCTGGACTCCATACGTTCACTTTCGGGGAGAAAAAAACCAAGGGGAAGGATTCATTGCGTTTTACGATACGGAGCCATCGCCAAGCCCTAAACTCTCTCAGGAGGGTTGATATGGAGTCCGTTCGGGGCTCCAGAGAGGGGAATCCGTCGCCATCGTCATCATCAACCATCCTCCATCACCAATTTCATGATGCTCACCGTCGTGCGTGAGTAATTCCATCGTAGGCTTGCTGGACGGTGATGGGTTGGATGAGATTTATCATGTAATCGAGTTAGTTTTGTTAGGGTTTGATCCCTAGTATCCATTATGTTATGAGATTGATGTTGCTATGACTTTGCTATGCTTAATGCTTGTCACTAGGGCCCGAGTGCCATGATTTCAGATCTGAACCTACTATGTTTTCATGAATATACGCGAGTTCTTGATCCTATCTTGAAAGTCTATAGTCACCTACTATGTGTTATGATCCGGCAACCCCGAAGTGACAATAATCGGGACCACTCCCGGTTATGATCGTAGTTTGAGGAGTTCATGTATTCACTATGTGTTAATGCTTTGTTCCGGTACTCTATTAACAGGATGCCTTAATATCCCTTAGTTTCCGCTAGGACCCCGCTGCCACGGGAGGGTAGGACAAAAGATGTCACTCAAGTTCTTTTCCATAAGCACATATGACTATATTCGGAATACATGCCTACATAACATTGATGAACTGGAGCTAGTTCTGTGTCACCCTAGGTTATGACTGTTACATGATGAACCGCATCCGGCATAATTCTCTATCACCGATCCATTGCCTACAAGCTTTCCATATATTGTTCTTCGCTTATTTACTTTTCTGTTGCTATTGTTATCATCGCTACAAAACAACAAAAATATTACTTTTGCTACCGTTACCTTTTGCTACCGTTACCACTACTACCATATTACTTTGCTACTAAACACTTTGCTGCAGATACTAAGTTTCCATGTGTGGTTGAATTGACAACTCGGCTGCTAATACTTGAGAATATTCTTTGGCTCCCTTGTGTAGAATCAATAAATTTGGGTTGAATACTCTACCCTCGAAAATTGTTGTGATCCCCTATACTTGTGGGTTATCAAGACTATTTTTTGGCTCCATAGCCGGGGAGCATAGCTCTATTCTTTGAGTCACTTGGGATTTATATCTGCTTATCATTATGAAGAACTTGAAAGATCCAAGAACCAAAATTTATCCCTCAACTACAAGGGGAGGTAAGGAACTGCCATCTAGCTCTGCACTTGATTCACCTTCTGTTTTAAGTAAACTTGGGACACCTAAACCTTCTTCTGCTATTAATTCTGATATGTCGCATGTTACTGATGATGCCACTTCTGCTATGCATGATACTTATGATGAAACTACTTCTATGCTTGATACTACTGTGCCACTTGGTCCGATACTCTATTAAAAGGAGGCCTTAATATCCCTTAGTTTCCGCTAGGACCCCGCTACCACGGGAGGGTAGGACAAAAGATGTCATGCAAGTTCTTTTACATAAGCATGTATGACTATATTCGGAATACATGCCTACATTAAATTGATGAACTGGAGCTAGTTCTGTGTCACCCTATGTTATAACTATTGCATGAGGAATCGCATCCGACATAATTATCCATCATTGGTCCATTGCCTACGAGATTTTCATATATTGTTCTTCGCTTATTTACTTTTCCGTTGCTACTGTTGCAATCACTATAAACCCAAAAAAATTACTTTTACCACTGTTACAACTACTATCATATTACTTTGCTACTAAATACCTTGCGACAGATATTGAGTTATCCAGGTGTGGTTGAATTGACAACTCAGCTGCTAATACTTGAGAATATTCTTTGGCTCCCCTTGTGTCAAATCAATAAATTTGGATTGAATACTCTACCCTCGAAAACTGTTGCGATCCCCTATACTTGTGGGTTATCAAGACTATTTTCTGGCGCCGTTATCGGGGAGCATAACTCTATTCTTTGAGTCACTTGGGATTTATATCTGCTGATCACTATGAAGAACTTGAAAGATAAAAGAACCAATATTTTTCCCTCAACTATGAGGGGAGGTAAGGAACTGCCATCTAGCTCTGCACTTGATTCACCTTCTGTTTTGAGTAAACTAGCGACACCTACTACTGCTATTCATTCTGATATGTCGCATGTTATTGATAATGCCATTTCTGCTTTGCATGATACTTATGATGAAACTACTTCTATGCTTGCTAATACTGTGCCACTAGGTGAATTTCTTGATGAACAACTTGCTAGGGTTAGAAAGAATGAAATTATTGAAACTGATAATATTGATGAAAGTGATGATGAAGATTCTCCCCCTAGATATGAATTATCTGTCGTGCCTGAGGGCTACGTTATGGATGAAGAAACTGCTAGAGACTTTCTTGCTTCCAATGATAGATATGATCTTAAGAAATTATTAGCTAAGCTGAAAGAAAAATATTTGAATGCTAGAATGAAACATGATTCTGCTTTTGCTACTTCACCTAGCTTTATTACTAATAAGGATCATGATTTCTCTATCGATCCTGAGTTAAATATTTTGGTTGAATCTAATCCTTTCTATGGCTATGAATCTGAAACTTCTGTGGCACATCTTACTAAATTAAATGATATAGCCACCCTGTTTACTCATGATGAGAAAACTCGCTATTACTTTATCCTTAAGTTGTTTATGTTCTCATTAAAGGCTGATGCTAGAACATGGTTTAATTCTCTTGATCCTGGTTTTGTGTGTAGTCCCCACGATATGATTTATTACTTCTTTGCTAAATATTTCCCCGCTCATAAGAAACAAGCTGCTTTAAGGGGAATATATAATTTTGTGCAAATTGAAAAAGAGATTCTCCCACAAGCTTGGGGGATGCTTCTCCGATTACTTAATGCTTTGCCTGATCATCCTCTCAAGAAAAATGAAATACTTGATATCTTTTATAATGGAGTAACCGATGCTTCCAGAGACCACCTGAATAGTTGTGCTGGTTGTGTTTTCAGGGAAAGAACCGTTGATCAAGCCGAATTGCTATTGAATAATAAGTTGAGTAATGAAAATGATTGGGCACTTCCTGAACCAACTCCTAAGCCAACTACGAAGAAAAGAGGTATTCTATTTCTCAGTCCTGAAGATATGCAAGAGGCAAAGAAATCTATGAAATAAAAAGGTATTAAAGCTGAAGATGTTAAGAATTTACCACCTATTGAAGAGATACATGGTCTTGATAACCCTACACAGGTAGTGAAGGTAAACTCCCTCTATAGGTTTGATGAAGGTGATATTCCTCGTTATAAGTCTGCTAGCCAATGCTTAGATGAGTTTGATAATTTTATTGTTAAACAAGAAAACTTCAATGCTTATGTTGGTAGAAAATTGAAACACAATGCTTATATGATTGAACACTTGAGTGATTATATGTCTAGAGTTAAAGGTGAACTTTAACTTATTAGTAAACATGCTTCTATGGTTACCACTCAAGTAGAACAAGTACTTAAGGCTCAGAATGATTTGGTCAATGAATTAAATAATAAGAAAAATGATAATGCTGTTAGAGTTATGACTAGAGGGAGTAAAATGTCTCAGGAACCTTTGTATCCTGAGGGCCATCCTAAGAGAATTGAGCAAGATTCTCGGAGAACTAATGTTTATGCACCTAGTTCTTATAAGAAGAAGAAGAAGAAAAATGATAGGAATTTGCATGCTTCTAGTGAACCTGTTGCTGACACACCTGAGAATCCCAATGATATTTCTATTTCTGATGCTAAAACACAATCTGGTAATGAACATGAACCTAGTGATAATGTTAATTACGATGTTCATGTTGATGCTCAACCTAGCAATAACAACGATGTAGAGATTGAACCTGTTGTTGATCTTGATAACCCACAATCAAAGAATCAATGTTATGATAAGAGAGACTTTGTTGCTAGGAAGCACGGTAAGGAAAGAGAACCGTGGGTTCATATACCCATGCCTTTTCCTCCTAAACCATCCAAGAAAAGGGATGATGAGGATTTTGAGTGCTTTCCTGAAATGATTAGACCTATCTTTTTGCGTATGCGTTTGACTGATATGCTCAAAATGAACCCTTATGCTAAGTACATGAACGATAGTGTTACTAATAAAAGAAAGATATCGGAAGCTGAAATTTCCGCCATGCTTGCTAATTACACTTTTAAGGGTGGAATACCAAAGAAACTTGGAGATCTAGGAGTACCAACTATACCATGCTCCATTAAAAGAAACTATGTTAAAACTGCTTTATGTGATCTTGGAGCCGGTGTTAGTGTTATGCCTCTCTCTTTATATCGTATACTTGATTTGAATAAGTTGACACCTATTGAAATATCTTTGCAAATGGCTGATAAATCAACTGCTATACATGTCGGTATTTGTGAGGATGTGCCTGTTGTGGTTGCAAACATTACTATTTTAACAGACTTTGTTATTCTTGATATTCCCGAGGACGATAGTATGTCTATTATTCTTGGTAGACCCTTTCTGAATACTACAGGGGCTGTTATTGATTGCAACAAAGGCAATGTCACTTTTCGTGTTAATGGTAATGAGCATACGTTACACTTTCCGAGGAAACAACCTCAAGTACACAGTAACAATTCTATTGGAAAAATTCCAACAATCACTATTGGAGGTTTTGAATTTCCTCTTCCTACTGTCAAGAAGAAATATGATACTCTTATTGTTGGGGATGTGCATATCCCAGTTGAGGTAACCTAGTGTTATTCAAAATTTCTCCGGTTTCATGCAATTCGGAATGAGCTTGTTAACAAGACTTGATCAACCTTGTTAGTGGATTCCTTTTGATGAGCATGAGATGGATGAAGTTAGAAAGCACAACCTTCTGTACCCTCCTTTTACTTTCTGTTATTTATATTAAATAAAGTAAACATATTATTTTCTATCTATTTTCTGAATTATCCTTGCAATAAAAAATACCCCAAAAATAAAAGTTCTCCAAATGCCCTGAAAATTTAATATGATTTTTTCCAGAATATTTAAGAATTATTGGCACTGAGAAGACACTAGGGGGACCCACCATGTGCCCACGAGGGTGGAGGGCGCGCCCCCTGCCTCGTGGACCCCACGTGGGTCCCCTCCACTTATTCTTGCACCCACACACTTCGTCTTCCTCCAAAAAAAAATCATCCACCAAATCAAACCTGTGTTCTAGCTCATCTTGCTGCCATTTTCGATCTCCTTGCTCAAAGCTCCATTCACAAAACTGCTTTGGGGGATTGTTCTTCGGTATGTGACTCCTCCAATGGTCCAATTAGTTTTTGTTCTAGTGCTTTGTTTATTGCAAATTTTTCTTGCTTAGGTGACCCTGTTCTTGAGCTTGCGTGTCAAATTTATGTGGTCAAAAGTAGTTTTAATGCATGATATAGCCTCGAGACACTTGTAGGAGTAGTTTCTATCAATTTTGTCGAGTTTGGTTCACTTTTATTTTAAGTTACCAAAAAATTTCAGAAAAAGATGAAGAGATTTTTGAGGGGCTCATCGAGCCGAAGCTCGAAGGATAAGCAAAGTGAAGAGAATAAGAAGCCCAAGTATAATCTCCCTCGTACTGCGAAGGTTCGGCCGTGTGAATGGCCTTGTGATGAGTTCTTAAGAGAAGCCGGGATTTATGAATATTTTAATTATTTGGCTGAGAGTGCAGGCCTCAACGCCTTCCTCCACGACCAGCGTGAACAATATCTCTTACTCACCAATATTTTTGTATAAAACTTTCATTTCCATGCTAGAAGATCGCCACCCTCGGTGGAATTTTATTTATATGATGAGCATAAGGAGATGTCACTTTATGATTTTTGCCGGGTCTATTTGATACCCTTTGAGGGCAGCATAGAGGAACCACATCGTAATGATCTGGAGGGATTTATTGATGCAATTGCTGTAGGGGAAACGAGGAAAGTTTCCGATGCAAGAATCACTAGCATACGTTTTCCTGTTCTATGTTACTTTGCAATATTTGCTAGTAGATGCTTAATTGGTCGCGGGAACTGTAGACACCTTAGTGCTCCTGATATTGTTCTTTTGCGCCATGCCTTGTTTCATGATACTACTTTCAGTTTAGGCGCTATTGTTGCTAAACGGTTAAATCTGAGCCGTACTAAGGGCCCCGTCCTCGGAGGCATCTTTGCCTCACGCCTTGCTGCACACTTTAACATACCTATCAGGCATTATGAGGAAGAGGAAAAGTTGCTGCCTCCTATTGTTCTAGATTATAAGAGTATGGTAGCACATGAGTTTATTGTTAAGGATAAGAAGAAGATACTCAAATATAAATTGATATTTAACAAAAATCATTGTGAGATTATTACCTTGCCTGCGCCCTCTTTGTTCAACATATTTTCAGGCATGTACCTTGTTCTTCCGGAGGCCATTCATGCCTACCAGAGCCTGACGTCAGCTCCAAAGCCCGAGCCGGAGCCACCACTTGATCCTCACCGTCAGTCTATTTATTAGTGGAATCCGGAGGAGATCGCCAACCAGTGGCAGACTGAGGATCCTCCTCAGTACACCAGAGAGAGCAGCTTTGATCCTTGGGCATAGACCAACTTAGGCCAAAAGCCTAAGCTTGGGGGAGTACGTATCTCTCACCGATATTACATTCATGTTCACACACTCATGCCAGTTGTCGGTGCTCATACTTTTTCATTGTATCATCCATGCTAGTTTAATTTAAGCTTTCTTCTTGTGTGTTTGAAAAACCTTAAGAAAAACCAAAACCAAAAAAATTAGTTGTAGCTTTTAGCTAGTTTACTTTCAATGCTTGTAGTAGTAGTAATTAAAAATAAAACCCAAAAAGATTTCTCGTTCTTCTTTTGCTTGTTGGGAGCTTTCCCGTGTAAATAGTTTTGTTCCTTTTCTTTTCTTTGGGGGTCGAAAGGAGAAGACCATGATGAAAATGTTGAGTGATGCATTATTGTTGATCTAACAAAGAGACCATATTACCTTGTCTTCTCCCATGTATTAAATGCTTGTAGATTCCAGCTTAGTCCAATGGACGTGCACTATTATCATTATCCACACTATCCGGTTGTGCAAGTGAAAGGCAATAATGACGATATATGATGGACTGATTGAGATGAGAAAAGCTGGTATGAACTCGACCTCTCTTGTTTTTGTAAATATGATTAGTTCATCATTCCTGATTCAGCCTATTATGAATGAAACATGTTTGCAATGACAATTAGAGATTATAGTTGCTTATGCCATGCTTAATTTGCTAGGAGTTTATAATGGTTTACCTTGCGTGCCAACATGCTATTAAAATGGTTGTGATGTGGTATGATGGGGTGGTATCCTCCTTTGAACGATTCGAGTGGCTTGACTTGGCACATGTTCACGCATGTAGTTGAAACAAAATCAACATAGCCTTCACGATATTTATGTTCATGGTGAATTATATCCTACTCATGCTTGCATTTAGTGTTGATTAATTTTAATGCATGTTCATGACTGTTGTCGCTCTCTAGCTGGTCGCTTCCCAGTCTCTTTCTAGCCTTCACTTGTACTAAGTGGGAATACTACTTGTGCATCCAACTCCATAAACCCCAAAAGTTATTCCATATGAGTCCACCATACCTTCCTATATACAGTATCTACCTGCCGTTCCAAGTAAATTTGTATGTGCCAAACTCTAAACCTTCAAATAAACATTCTGTTTTGTATGCTCGAATAGCTCATGTATCAATTAGGGCTGTCTGTATCCTCCATGCTAGGCGGGTTATTCTCAAGAGGAGTGGACTCCGTAGCTCACTCGCGAGAAAATGCCTGGTCACCGGCATGCCCAGTCCCATGCTTTAAGAAAATCAAATCAAAATAATTGCAAACAAAACTCCCGCATGATTGTTGTTAGTTGGAGGCACCCGTTGTTTCGGGCAAGCCGTGGAATGATGCTTGTTGGTGGTGGGGGAGTATAAACTTTACCATTCTGCATGGGAACCGCCTATAATGTGTGTAGCATGTAAGATATCGAGATCTCTTGGTTGTTATATTGACAATGAAAGTATACCGCTCAAAATATTATTCATCTCTATTACAAAACCGAGCTCTATCACCTCTACAAATCCCTGCTTCCCTCTGCGAAGGGCCTATCTATTTACTTTTATGTTGAGTCATCACCCTCTTATTAAAAAGTAGCAGTTGGAGAGCACCGCTGTCATTTGCATGTATTATTGTTAGTTTACATTGAGTATGACTTGACTGGATCTCTTTTACCATGAATTACAATGTCTAGTCATTCCTTGATCTTTAAAGGTGCTCTGCATTTATGTTTTGCGGTCTCAAAAAGGGCTAGCGAGATACCATCTTGTTATATCATATTATGATTGTTTTGAGAAAGTGTTGTCATCCGAGATTTATTATTATTGCTCGCTAGTTGATTATGCCATTGATATGAGTAAACATGAGACCTAAATGTTATTGTGAATATGGTTAGTTCATATTCTTTGCTGAAAACTTGAATGATGGCTTTACATATTTACAACAACAAGAGCAAACAGAGTTTGTAAAAGTTTTTCTTTATCACTTTCAGTTTATCAAATGAATTGCTTGAGGACAAGCAAAGGTTTAAGCTTGGGGGAGTTGATACTTCTCCGTCGTATCTAGTTTTCGAAACACGTTTGCCCTTGTTTTGGACTCTAACTTGCATGATTTGAATGGAACTAACCCGGATTGACGCTGTTTTCAGCAGAATTGCCATGGTGTTATTTTTCTGCAGAAATAAAAGTTTTTGGAATGACCTGAAAATCAACGGAGATTATTTTTGGAATATATAATATTTACTGGCAAAAGAATCAAGGCCAGGGGACCCACACCCTGTCCACGAGGGTGGGGGCACGCCTACCCCCCTAGGCGCGCCCCTTGCCTCGTGGGACCCCTGGTGCTCCACCGACCTCAACTCCAACTCCATATATTCGTGTTTGGGGAGAAAAAAATCAGGGAGAAGGATTCATCGCATTTTACGATACGGAGCCGCCGCCAAGCCCTAAACTCTCTCGGGAGGGCTGATCTGGAGTCCGTTCGGGGCTCTGGAGAGGGGGGGTCCGTCGCCATCATCATCATCAACCTTCCTCCATCACTAATTTCGTGATGCTCACCGCCGTGCGTGAGTAATTCCATTGTAGGCTTGCTGGACGGTGATGGGTTGGATGAGATTTATCATGTAACCGAGTTAGTTTTTTTAGGGTTTTATCCCTAGTATCCATTATGTTCTGAGATTGATGTTGCTATGACTTTGCTATGCTTGATGCTTGTCACTAGGGCCCGAGTGCCATGATTTCAAATCTGAACCTATTATGTTTTCATGAATATATATGAGTTCTTGATCCTATCTTCCAAGTCTATAGGCACCTATTATGTGTTATGATCCGTTAACCCCGAAGTGACAATAATCGGGATACTTACCAGTGATGACCGTAGTTTGAGGAGTTCATGTATTCACTATGTGTTAATGGTTTGGTTCGGTACTCTATTAGAAGGAGGCCTTGATATCGCTTAGTTTCCAATAGGACCCCGCTGCTAGAGGAGGCTAGGACAAAAGATGTCATGCAAGTTCTTTTCCATAAGCATGTATGACTATATTCGTAATACATGCCTACATTACATTGATGAACTGGAGCTAGTTCTGTGTCACCCTATGTTATAACTATTGCATGACAAATCGCATCTGACATACTTATCCATCACTGGCCCATTGCCTACGAGCTTTTCATATATTGTTCATCGCTTATTTACTTTTCCATTGCTACTGTTACAATCACTATAAAACCAAAAATATTACTATTACCAGAATTACCACTACTATCATATTACTTTGCTACTAAATGCCTTGCTGCAGATATTGAATTATCGAGGTGTGGTTGAATTAACAACTCAGCTGCTAATACTTGAGAATATTATTTGGCTCCCCTTGTGTCGAATCAATAAATTTGGGTTGAATACTCTACCCTCGAAAACTGTTGTCATCCCCTATACTTGTGGGTTATCAGATTGCACCAGTTTTCTAGGGTACAGTATTTAACCCAAATTTATATATTCGGCACAAGGGGAGCCAAAGAATATTTTCAAGTATTTGTAGCTGAGTTGTCAATTCAACCACACCTGGAGATTAATTATCTGCAGCAAAGTGATCAGTAACAAAGTAATATGATATTTTTGATAGTAGTGGCGATAGCAATAATAACAATAATAGTGATAGCAATGGTTTTGTAGCAAGTGTAATGGTAACAGCAGCAGTAGTAACTTAAGAAGAACAATATAAGAGAAATTCGTTGGATGATATTTTGTCGGCGTTCTAGGAACAGGGGTACCCAGACTTTCCTGCCTGCGGCCCACAACGTGGCTTCATCGATGGCCTGGTACGGCCCACCTTCAGCATCAACAACTCAAGACCCTCACGAGGGGCCAAGCCTCGCTAGGCGGATGACACCAAGACCTCTAGAAGGAGCGACCTCCTCAGGCTGGCACCTGAGGAGCAGAGATATCTATGTAAGCCTCACCTCGCGAGGTTCGAATGACGTGAGCCATGGCGACCAAGGTCAGCCGGGCGCCAGCGGGCGCAGGACGACAGTTTCCTCTTCAGTGCTAAGGAGGAAAGCACATACACGGAGTCCCAAGGAATCAGCCAAAGGTTTCCATTCTCGTGCAACAAGACCAAGACCGCCAGGACGGCAGGACGGAGGTCATCGCCGAGCCCACAACAGTGTGACGACCAGGAGCTTTGCACGCGAAGACTAATTTTATCAGGATAACATGTACTAGTTGTCTTCCTTCGAATTTGGCCGTTGTGAGATCCCTTCCTGCCTTCATTTTGGGAAGAAGACCAAGGCCACTATAAATAGGACCTAGCGACCACCATAGAGCAGGGGACCAGGAAGAGAGACAGGATCGGATCCATTCCATACTCACCAGCTCACCAGCTCTCTCGAGCACAAGAACACATATCCTCCCAAGGTTGTTCTCCCACTGACCTAGTTCATCCTCAGCCCCTCGAGGCCAATGCACCATAAAGCAGGAGTAGGGTTTTACACAGCAAGGTGGTTCGAACATGGGTAAATTGTTGTGTCATGTTTCCTTCCAGTTCCTCAAGCTAGGCCGTGAGATAGTGAGTAGTCAGACTTTGAAGGTTGAGTTCTTCACACGCACCCCAGAGTTTGAACCTCTCAAGGGTCTGTGGAACCTGAAATCCGACATTTGGTGCGCCAGGTAGGGGTGTGTCGGAGCCCCTCTTCTTCTAGTCGATCTGCCACCATCCCGCCTTTCTCATGGCTGATGATCCAAGGGCTCATGTTGAGAGCTGGGTTGCTCGGCCTGCCCGAGTAGTGTCGTCCACCCAAGAGGATCTCCACTCCATGCTCCTTGCGGCCCACACGCCACCCAATGTCATCGGTCGCGGGCGGCGTGGGCCGCCGCTGCCCGCCCTCGCGCCACATCATACTTGTGCCACCACACGAACTTCGAACTACGCCGCGGCGACGGCGCCGCACACTTGCCGGGAGCAGACGAACATGCAAGCCGCGCTCAACATGGCATGAGAGCTGCTGTGATGCAGGTTGGCAAAAGGCGGCCGTGATGCCCTGCTAGAGCGGGACGCTGAGCTGGTTGATGCGACTTGCAAGGGCGCGCCACCCTTCTGCACCCTGCCTATGTCGCAAACGATGCCGGGGGCGCGTGCCAACCGTCGTCACATCGGCGTGCCCCTCCTTGGAGAACTTGGGGAGCCTGACGGCGCCGACCTGACCCGCAGTGCCGCTCATCCTACCCAAGTTGTGCCACCCCCAGGCGAGGCAAGCTCGGGCGGTCCCTCTTGGGGCCGCACCGGGGCGCCATCCTACGCCCAACGAAACCTGGCGCCTGGCCTGGTGGCCAACGACACGGGACGGCCAGGCAGCGCCCTTGGCGCGGCAATCACAGACGCCTACGTACCCCCCATGGTGGACCTGCAGTACACGTCAGGAGAAGGCCTCAGCCATTTCCCCTCACCGGGCTGGGTGTCGGGGGAACATGAAGCCGAGGCTCTCCACGGGCCGCCCCGAAGCTTCACCGACATCTTCAATGACAACAGCCACTGGGTACAGCCAATATCTCAGGAGCACGATTACGCTAACCATGGACCGCATGTGAACTAAGCCACGGCGGCAAGCAGGGACCCCAGGTCAATGGCCCTGCTGTCGGCGGGCGGGGTGCAATGGGGGCTGCGCGGGGGGAGCCCCAAGCCAGGGCCTCCCTCGTGCCGCATGGAGCAAGGCGCTGCACGGAGGTAGGTCCTCTACCGGGGAAGGTGCCAGCGAGCCCTTCCCCCAACGGAGGGCCTGCGGCCACCGAGGGCACCGCGAGCGTCCCCCTTGCCCCATGGTCACGTCCTGGTTTCCGGATGCCCCAACGGTGGTCGGTGGAGGCACAAGGCGGGGCCCTCGTTAGGTGCCATGAAGATAGGCCCCGTGCCTGTGAAGGTCTCCGCTCGTGACACTCTCACGTAATAATGAGTGGGGTTGTACTCGCCCTGGAGTCTCCTGAGTGCCGCCCTCGGGCCTCACAGGGGCTCCCACCCATGTCCAAGTGGAAGCACCATGCTCCGCGCTGGCCGTCGACACTGTCCCACAATGACCATGCCCATGCCCAGTGGAAGCACTTAGCTTCGCGCTGGTGATAAGACAAGAAGAGTAGCTAGGCGCTGGACACGACTGTTTGCTTTTGCCCTCTTTCGGTAACCCAACTTGCCGTCTTTTGGAATGAGATTTGGAGTTCCTTGCATTTGTCAAAACGGGGGGAGTTTTCTTGGCTCGTGGTGGTTTCTAGCTATCTGGCTTCGTGTTTAAGAGTGAGGCTCGCGCCTGCCACCCCCTGCGAGCACCCCACGAGCATGGGCTGGTGTGGTATGCGTGCGTCGAGTATGCTCGGGCTAGCCTGGGCGATGCCAGCCCCCACCCCCCCCCCGGGGGGGGGGGGGTCAAAGATGCAACCGCCTCAGGACCACCACACGCACACCTTGCCGTAATCCGACAAACGGATCCTCGCGAGGCTCTCTTGGGTGGGCCAACAGGCTCCTCAGGAGGGCCGAAACCTCACGAGCCCCTGGAGGGCTCACCTCAGGAGGAGGGCGCTTCTACAATGACAGTGCCCCCTTGGGACCCACAATACCGGAGATAAATCAAGACAACTACTCCCCTCCCAGGTCCATGGCGACACGTTCCAAGCCCTATTTTAAGGCATATTGTCATTTCATAAATTATAGGGGGCTCTCCCTTCATAAAATGCTTTCACGCCTCGTAGGGCCGTGCCCGAAGGTTTTTCCATATAGGTTAGAGCAAAAAGGAAATACACGCCTAGTTGGACGTGCTGCTTCTGGCACCGTCTACATTGTCTTCATCCACGCCGCTTGTACTGTCGTTGGCATCATCCTCATCATCGCCATTAGCACCGCCCCCATCAGCTGCAATCACGACTGTGTCATCCTCGGGAGCGAACTCTGCGACCAGGTCGTCCACATGGTTGGCCACCCAGCCCGCCAGGTCGTCTTGGATGACCTGGGGCACGGGGGCTATGGCAGCGTCGAAGTCGAAGTGAGGGTCAAGGTTGAGGAGGTGACTGAAGACTCGCGAGAATGCACGCCCGATAAGGCTGCGACTCCTCTCTTTAACAAGTTGGCGAGCCAGCATGGCTCGGTCTTTCACACGGGTCACGATTTGGGTGAAGAAGCGCAGATGGTTGGCGTCGTCATCCTCGTTCGGATGGGCGACGCTCTCTTCGTAGATGGTGCCCAAAGCCTGGTTGGCCCTGACCTTGAGGGCCTGTAGCATCTAGGAACGCTAGCGCTGCATCGTCCGATGGCAGCATGCCTCGCTCTCGCTCTGCTCCGCACGAGATGCAACGGCCTTGACCTCCTTCTGAAGTGAAGACAAGTCAGTTCGAGCGGAGGCCAGGTCGGCTTGGGCGGAGGCCAGAGCCTCCTTGGCAGCCCTCTCATGCTGTTCCGTGGTGTCCAACTTCATCTTGAGGGCGGTGGTCCTGCCCTTAAGCTCGGCCTCCAAGAGCTCCAACTTCAGGCGGTGCTCGTCGGCAAGAGCCGCGCGAGCCTTCGCCACCCTCCGGTTGACCTCCTGCTGGATCCTGGCCTCCCGAGTGGCGATGGCGTCCTCAACCATGGCTACCTAGCGCTCCCTCACCTCCAACCGCTCAAGCTCCAGGCTGTGCTCCAAGACCTCCAGCACCAGTGCCTCCTCGCGTTCCTAGACCTCCTTCTCATTGAAGGGGGCCTTGCTCAATGATGCTGCCAGGGCGGCCTTGCGCGCTTGGATCTGCCGCTCGAGAGCAGTGTTCGAAGCTTGAAGTTCCCGCTCCTCCGTCGCCTCACGACGAAGGTTGGCATCCCTGGCATCCTCCTGAGCATGGGCGCAAGCCTCACGAGAGTCTGCGAGGGACACTGCGGCGCTCGCACGGGCACGATCGTGCTGAAGATGTCCAAGGTTGATGGCGACCTTCAGCTGGCGCCACTCGTGTGCCAAGCAGAGGTCCTCCGTCTCAAGGCAGGCGTCGACATCGGCAAGCTCTCCTCCAAGCCGGCTCAGCGTGCCCATAGCCTTACGGAAAAGCTCATGATAGGCGGCACTGCGCCTGTGCGTGAGCTCCAGCACGCAGTCAAGCTCATCCTCCACGCGGGGGCTGCCGGAAAGGCACAGAGCGGCTCGCCTACCTCCCGTAGGGGGCTAGAGGCCCGTGCCTTCCCGGTCGCTCTACGGGCCTCGGCGGAGGCACCAGGCGGCACTGTCTCACTGCTTGAAGATGAAGTCGATGGTGGGGTCGCCCAGCCTCTGGTGATGACCAGTGGTGGAGCCCTCGGCACGCCTCCTGCGCCCTAGGACTGGCCACAAAGGAAGAATGCCGAGAGCACCGGCTCACGGCCCCTAGCGGCGCATCCCCCTCGTGAACTGGCCCCGCGCCTCTCGCGGGCGTCCGGTGCTAGGGCTTGGAACCACGAGCGGACCATGGACTTCCGGAGGCTGCTTTGCAAGAGGTTTCACTGCCACAGCTGGGGAGATCCTGAAGAACCAGGGTCAGGAGGTGACACAACACGCGGGAAATCACGAAGATAAGGTACTTACTCATTGATGGCTATGTACTTCCTTTGCTTCAGTGGCCGGTAGGCGTTACCACTGCAGCTCGGAGGCCCCTTCCTCTTGCGGAGTGCTTCAAGGTTCAGGCAAAGATGGCCAAAGTTTGGGGTGACTCCCGGCATATGGGGCACTTGACGGGGCTTCTTGGGCGGCAGCCTCAGGAACATCAAGCCACACCTGCCCACCAGCAGCCACCTCAGGGCTACTTGCTCGAGCTTCGGGGGCAACCGCCTCAGGAGCGTTGGGCCACACTAGCTCTCCATCAGCTCCCTCAGGGGCGCTCGCCAGAGCTTCAGAAATGGCTACCTCGGGGGCGCCTGACAACACCCGCTCCCCAGCAATTGCCTCAGCGGCACCTGGTGGCGTTCGCCCCCCTACATCCATATCCGGGCCGAGCGCCGCAGGATCAATGAACAAGGGAGCCACGATCATGGGATTCTTGCAGGGCCCTTCAAGGCCCTTCGGGCGCAACCCCCACTCGTCAAAAAGGGGCATCTTCTTCATGAAGTCCTCCTTGTTTGAGCATTGGTACAGAAGGCAACCCTCCTCCGGAAGCGCAGCTGGCACTGGATCGTCCGTCAGAAGCTCGAGCATCATGCACAGTGTCTTGGAAGGAAGCGCAGGCACCCAAAGCCTCATGGGGTCCTTGTCGGTGTCAAAACCGGCGGATCTCGGGTAGGGGGTCCTGAACTGTGCTTCTATGGTCAACGGTAACAGGAGACAGGGGCAAGATGTTTACCCAGGTTCGGGCCCTCTCTATGGAGCTAATACCCTACGTCCTGCTTGATTGATATTGATGAATACGAGTATTACAAGAGTTGATCAACCTCGAGATCGTAATGGCTAAACCCTAGAGGTCTAGCTCGTATGGCTATGGTAATGAATATCTCCCCCTCTGGACTAAGTCCTCCGGTTTATATAAGCACCGGTTTATATAAGCACCGGGAGGATCTAGGGTTACACAAGGTCAGTTACAAAGAAAGGAATCTACATATCCGGTCGCCAAGCTTGCCTTCCACGCCAAGGAGAGTCCCATCCGGACACGGGTACAGTCTTCGGTCTTCGTATCCTCACAGCCCATCAGTCCGAGCCATGGCTAACAGGCCGGACGCCCGAGGACCCCTTAGTCCAGGACTCCCTCAGTAGCCCCTGAACCTGGCTTCAATGACAAGGTATCCGGCGCGTAGATCTGTCTTCGGCATTGCAAGGCAGGTTCCTCCTTCCGAACTCCAAAACAGTCTTCGGACATACCGATGTGTCCGGACCTGTAACTCACACCACACACAACCATAGAGAGAATATAATATTTCACGAATCCAATCTGCTAACAACTTTTTTACAACATGACATCACGTCTGCCCGGTTACTATATCGAAACATTTTGTTTGCCATCCCGTGTTTCGAGATGCGATTTCCATTGGCACGTCTTGTCAAAGCAGAGATCGTGTCCCCTTATTGCGGGATTCTCATCAATACGGGCATGGGTAACCCAACCATGCCATTTACAAAGCCCTTGGGAATAGGCGAATTTTAAGGCGAGTGGGGAGGCGATCAATATTTACTGCCTTTATAATGAGATAAAAATCCCTTTTATTCACCCACGTCTTCGCTCTTTCTCTGCCCTTCCACTCTTGTGCTCCAGCGCCCAAGTTCTCATCTTCTCTGTCTCGAGCAAGCACTCAACCATGTCCGGATCCGGAGGTCAAGGCAAGTGGATGGCCTCCTCCGTCGAGGAGGAGGACATCGCCGAGCTTCGGGCAGCCGGGTACCTGGCGAAGGGAATCGCCCACCGCCTTCCGACCCAGGGACAAATCGTTCCCACGCCGAAGCCCAACGAGAGGGTAGTATTCATCCCTCATTTCCTTCGTGGGTTAGGATTTCCACTCCACCCCTTCGTCCGCGGGCTGATGTTCTACTACGGGATAGACTTCCATGATCTATACGCGAACTCCCTCCTCAACATCTCGGCATCCATCGTCGTGTGTGAGGCCTTCCTTCGCATCCAGCCCCACTTCAGGTTGTGGCTCAAAGTCTTCATAATGAAGCTGAAGGTGGTGGATGGCCAGCACGTGGAGTGCGGAGGCGCCATGGTGAGCAAGCTGGCGAATGTCTCCTGGCTGAAAGGCACTTTCGTGGAGACTGTAAAAGAATGGAAGAAACATTGGTTCTATATGACAGAGCCCCGCAGTACCACCTGGGCCGCAACTGTCGAATTCAACTATGGCGCTCCCATGCGACTCACCTCCTGGGTCAAGAAGGGCCCAAACTGGTGTTCGTCAGACGATCTGACAGTGCTGTAGACGTGCATTCAAAGCATGGTGGATAGAGATATCAAACTCGTCGATATAATCCAGGTGATGCTAGTTCACCGGATTCTTCCATGCCAAAGCCGAAGCCGCCCTCTCTGGGAGTTCAATCCGAAGAAGCACCATACCCTAAAGAGGCTCTTCGAAACCACTCACGAAGATGCCTGGAGGTTGCTTTTTAAGGGCAACGAAACACCCTCGGCCACAGATTCCGACCGCGGGCATGACACCAACCACTTCGGCAACGAGGTATATTATTCTTACTGCATCCCTTACTTGCTTGTTTCAAGGATGAGGTCTAAGCCTTTATTATCATGGCTTTTTCAGGAGTGGACGGAGAAGGCGAAGCTGATCCAATGTCTGGCTCCACTGCCTGAAGAACCAGTCATCCCGCGTTTAGTGAAGATGCTGGTGCGAGCGCCCTATAAAGCGCCAGAGAAGAAGGCCACAAGGAAGGCCAAGGGGGTCCGAAGCGGCCCTCGCCATAGGGGCGCTTCGGACGCGACGTTCGAAGATAAGACCCGCTCCTCCACTACCAAAGATGACGACGATGAAGAGGAGGAGGAGAACAACCCTCCCCCTAATGAGGGGAGGAAGAAGAGGGCGACTTCGGTGAATCTGGAGGCATAGACGTCCAAGAAAGGGAAGAGCTCCCTTGCGGATAACACCGCATGGGACGTCGATAGTAGTCCGGAGAGACGCCCCCGCACTAAGCCTCGGGCAGCATTGTAAGTGCTAAAACCCATATCCGCCCATAAACCAAGTCTTTCCCCTTCATTGCATTGATATAATTAGTTATGCTATTGCAGTCCAGCCCACGACAGTTCCAATCAATCCTCATCACTAGGTTCGCTGGACTCAAAGGCGATGGCCAGCGATTCACCGCCGACGCTCACTCCCCCAAGGCCAAGGATGATACAAAGGTGCTATCTCGAAGGACTGTTCCAGGCGGGGGAGAGGCTCAGGAGGCGCCAGAAGGCGAAACCCCCGTCGCCGGACACCAGGGGGAGTCAATCCCCATGGAGACTGGTGGGGAGGGCCGTATTCAGTTCGGCCCTCAGTCGGACTCGATTCCGGAGTCCGATGTGACTCCGGAATCTGGCACGCAACCTCCTTCGGAAGAAGGGGGATGCATATTCCCCCGGTGACCCCTATCTAACTTGGGGCACCGGATAATCTGCTGGAAGCGCTGCGAGGCGCTTCCATTGTGGATGAGCACCGTGTCCTTATGGGCACGGTAATTGAAAGGGTTCAGTCTTCCAAGAGTGGACTAACCGAAGCTTGCAGTAGCCTGTTGACAGGTTTTCAGGTAAGCGGCACAAAAAGGAGAAAATCCCAATATAGACAGTAGCCCCTAAGACACTGTCCAGCATTCGGAAAGAAAAAAACGGACAGAGGATCAATCTCCTATTGCAGGAAACTAAATAAATTTGTCTGAAATGTATGCACATGCGTCGCTGTTGGCCGCGGCCTCGTATACTGCCGAAGTCTTCGGACTGAAGCAGAAACTGGCGAAGGCCGAGGAGGAGTTGCGCCGGGTGAAGAGGCAGCTCCAGGAAAAACAAGGTAAGTAATAACCTGTTATGTATTTGAAAAAAGGAAAATGATATGCAATGACCAAAATGCCATCGTGTGTACAGTCGAGGCCCTGAAAACGGCCCTGGTCGAAGCCGAGGGGAAGCCTGTCATGGAGCAGGCTGCCCGTAAGAGGCTCAAGGCCCGAGTCAACAATGTCCAACAGGAGCTCCAGGATGCGGTGAGGAAGTGCGAGACCTTGGAGCACAATGCGTCGGCTCAAGAGGCCGAACTCGCCAAGGCTCGTAAGAGTGCGGAGATGGCCCGGAGTGAAGCCTAGGGCGCCCTCCAGGAGATCCAGGAGGCCAGGAAGATCGCGATGGGTAAGGCATTCAATATGCAAAGCAAGAATGTGAAGAGGAAATATATTTTACTAACCCGGATTCGGAGTTCTCCAGGGGCTTTTGTTTATCTGCCACGCAGTGTGACCGACGCCACAGAGTTCTTCCAAGCCGAAGAAGGGGGTCCCTGGAGAAGCTATTCTGGTTGCAATATCTTGCACCGGAACATCTGGTGCCCTTCAGTGATCAGCAAAAACAGCTGGTCGAGCTGCACAGGGTGGCCGAACTGGCCATGAAGGATTTAATAATCCGGCTGTGGCCAGCCGAAGCTATACCCAGCAGTTACTTGGGCCTCGTGAAGAGGCTAGTTGATGCCTGTCCTCGACTGGACGTCATCAAGTGGTCCGTCTGCATTGAAGGCATGCGTCTGGCCTTCTCCTATGTCAAGGTCTGGTGGGCGAAGATGGACGCCGTCAAGTTGGTGACCAAGGGGCCGCCTGAGGGCAAGGAGCACTGCACAACCGATCTTTGAATGAATGTATTCGAGCTCCCTCTACCTTGTATGATAAAACAAAGTGATTGTGCAATATAATGCTGGTTATGTTTTTAAATTTTTACTTCCTGTGCGGCCGTGTTGTATGAAATCTGAGGGTTAACCAGTCGTCAGCTTCTGCCCCCACATAGGTAGTACGGGGGTGTTCGGGATGGAATCTAAACAATCTTGATCCAATTAGATGGTCCTTGAAGGAGTTGTTTAGCGCAACGAACCAGGCAACCAAATTATGCAGCTATAACGCCCTCACTTAGCCATAGGAGTTCGGCAATAAAAACATGGGCGCAGGCCCTAGTATCCTAACTAGAGTGCTATAAGCGTCTGATCGGGAAGTACCAATCATTCGCGTAATGCGGAAGAAATCTCCAACGATTTGTAACCTCTGAACAGCTGACCGGCTCTCGCCGCATCATGACTGTCAGTTTTCAGCTTTCTCTACTGAGGTGTTCCTTTGGATAAACCAAGGCACAATCGTAGTAGTTCTCCCTTTACTACCTTAGCCGGTATAACGGAACGTAAGGTGGCAAGCACAGGAGCCGAGCAACCCAACTATTGACTAAAGACATGATTCGGAGCCAATGCATATAATGCTATATTCGAGGTGCCGAACTGTACTTATAAAAAGTGTTCGGACTTTTGTTGCCGTGACGTGCGGTGCAATGAAGGCCCTGGGAAACATCAAATGTACCAAAGTGTATGGGTGCTACCTAATAGGGTTATCCACAAGGGAGCTGAAAAAGAGAAAGAAAACAGAAAAGGTACGAAGGTAAAAAGCTAGGGTCCTACAACTCCAGCCGCAAAATTTTCTCATTGTAATTTAATTAGTACGTCAAGGCGCATGGATACAGGTAGTGCGATAAGCAACATGCTATTTTACATGCCGAAACCAAGGGAGAGCTGCATGTGGGTCCTGAAAACAGGTAGAGTTATCGTTAACAGAATCACCTAAAAAGTCCCCCATATGTCTGCGTTTCTCACCGTCTTGGTGTGTTTATCCTTCAAGAGGACCGATGACCAGACCACTAGATGGTGCCTGTGGGATTGAGACCTGAAAAGGAAACAAGTAAAAGTGAAATTATGTGTGTATCCTATGTCGGTTGAGCCGTACTATGGACCACAAGCTAGCTATGCCTCCATCGATGCCCATGGTATTTTGAGTGCGTAGTTATGTGCGCGCGACACAAATGCCACCACTTGATCAGGACTGAGACGGAGGCTGGATTGCTAGTCAAGCTCCTGACGAGCCGAGCTCTCCTGCTACAGAGTAGTTCAGACCCTCTTAACGGCGTCTGTGGGCTTGGCAGTCGAATTAAGGTTCTGCTTGAGAAGGCCGCTCTGTACTTCTGTTGCTAAGGCAGTTGTGTGCTCTTCTGTACGGAGGGAGCATTCCGTATTTCCATTGACCGTTATGATGCCACGTGGACCGGGCATCTTGAGCTTGAGATAAGCATAGTGTGGTACTGCATTGAATCGAGCAAACACAGTTCGTCCTAGCAGTGCGTGATAGCCATTGCGGAAGGGGATGATATCGGAGATTAACTCCTCGCTTCGGAAGTTGTCCGGAGATCCGAAGGCAACCTCTAGTGTGATTGAGCCCGTACACTGGGCCTCTACACCTGGTATGACTCCTTTGAAGGTAGTCCTGGTGGGCTTGATCCGTGATGGGTTAATGCCCATTTTTCGCGTTGTATCCTGATAGAGCAGATTGAGGCTGCTACCTCCATCCATAAGGACGCGAGTCAGGTGGAACCCATCAATTATTGGGTCTAGGACCAGTGCGGCTGAGCCACCGTGACGGATACTGGTCGGATGATCCCGGCGATCAAAAATGATCGGGCATGACGACCATGGATTAAATTTTGGGGCGACTGGCTCTATCGCGTAGATATCCCTGAGCGCACGCTTGCGCTCCCTCTTGGGGATGTGGGTAGCGTATATCATGTTCACCGTTTTGACCTGAGGGGGAAACTTCTTCTGTCCCCCTGTGTTCGGTTGCTGGGGCTCTTTGTCATCGTCCTCTCTTTGCGATCCCTTTTCCCTGTTCTTGGCGTTTAATTTGCCGGCCTGTTTAAAAACCCAGCAATCTCTATTTGTATGATTGGGTGGTTTGTCTGGGGTGCCATGAATCTGGCACGGACGATCAAGTATGCGGTCCAAGCTGGATGGGCCTGAATTGTTCTTTTGGAACGGCTTCTTCCGCTGATCGGACTTAGAGCCACTGAATCCGGCATTGACTGCCGTGTCCTCGGTGTTATCACTATTGTTTCGATGCTTGTATCTATTGCGTCGAGGCTTGTCTTTGTTGTTTTTAACTTTAGGGTTGCCGGCGCCGCTTGCATTGTTTTTTCTATAGGCCAACCAATTGTCCTCGCCCGCACAAAAGCGGGTCATGAGTGTCGTGAGGACTACCATGGATTTTGGCTTTTCTTGGTCGAGGTGGCGAGCGAGCCATTCATCGCGGATGCTGTGTTTGAAGGCTGCTAGGGCTTCGACATCTGGACAATCGACGATTTGGTTCTTTTTAGTTAAGAACCTAGTCCAGAATTTCCTGGCGGACTCTTCGGGCTGTTGAAGTATATGGCTTAAGTCATCAGCATCCGGAGGTCGAACATATGTACCTTGGAAGTTATGAAAGAAGGCCTCTTCCAAGTCCTCCCAGCTGCCAATAGAATTTGCAGGCAGACTATTGAGCCAGTGCCGAGCTGGCCCCTTGAGTTTTAAAGGGAGGTATTTGATGGCGTGGAGGTAATCGCCGCGGGCCATCTGAATGTGGAGAATGAAGTCTTCAATCCACACCACAGGGTCCATGGTTCCATCGTATGATTCTATATTCACGGGTTTGAACCCTTCTGGGAATTCATGATCCAGGACTTCATCAATGAAGCAATGAGGGTGTGTGGCGCCTCTATATCGGGTCGTATCGCACGTAGCTCTGATGGCATCCGTCTGCAGTTTTCAGCCCACGCATGACTAAGTTTGTCACGTCCGAATAGGTGGCCGTTGTCGCGTGTCGAGGCACGTCCTCGCGATCCGTAGATTGATCTGGTATGTACTGCTTTATTGTTCAGGTTTTGCCAGAGGTCATATGTATGACCGTGGGCTAATTTACCTCTACCTGTGCGATGAGGTGGGGCTGGCTGGTGTTCGGCGTGAGTTGCCGTTTTGTCCCGACCATGTGGTGGTCGGTCAGCCACATTGTACGATGGAGGTATGTATTCCGGTGCCTCGTCGTCAAACTGAGGTAGCAATTTGCGCTTTGGGTAGCTTTTGGTTGGGCGCTTGAGGTCATATTCCTCGGCTGCTAGGACATTGGTCCATTTATCATTGAGCAGATCATGGTTAGCTTGAAGCTGCTGCTGCTTCTTTTTCAGGCTCCTTGCGGTGGCAATTAGCTGGCGCTTGAAGCACTCTTGCTCAAGAGGTTCCTCAGGCACGATGAAATCGTCGGTGCCGAGGCTCACCTCATCCTCGAAGAGCGGAAGATAACTTCCGTCCTCTGAGTCTTCGTGCGTGGCCTGCTTACCAGGGCTAGCCTGCCCATCTTCCCGTTCATCTTGTTCATTAGCTATTTCAATGGGGTCTTCGTTGTATTCGGCACCTTCTAGAGTGTTATCTTCTCCTATGTCGGTGCTGCTGTCTTTGCTGCGGCGTGACTTAGAGCGGCACCGCTGACGCCGGCACTTGGATTGTATTTCGGAAGGTTTATCCTCAGCTGGATCTTCCTTGTCATCGTCGCTGTTCTCCTTTGGTGCATCCACCATGTATACATCATACGAGGAAGTGGCCATCCAGCGTCCGGTGAATGGCGGGTTCTGGGCCTCTTCTTGTCTGACATCATCGTCCATACCGTTGATATCCTCGGAGTCGTAATCAAGTGTGTCGGTCAAATCCTCGACCGTGGCTATGAAGTGGGTGGCGGGTGGGAAGCAAAATTCTCCACCATCAGCCCCTAGTTTGGGCCGGATATAGTTCGGCTGTGAGTCCTCCGTCAAGGACAGGTTTTTTAATGAGTTTAGCGTGTCGCGCAAAGGCGAGTGCTAGAAGATGTCTATGATGCTGAATTCGAAGATCGATAAATGATCAGGTTCGGCATCCGCGGGCCCACATGGTTCGGAACTTACGGCCGTAGACGAGTTCGAAGTTCTGGTGGCACATGTATCGTGTGAGATCAAGTCTATGTGCAGCTCCAACGCCAGGGAATCTGTGGCCTTCGTGGCGGGGTTGAGCTTCCAATCCTCGAATGCCGCAGTGTGCTCTGGATCTAAGGCCGAAGTGGTCACAGGAGCTATCTCATGGGTGCGGTCTGACGACAGATTCAGGTCATGTTTGTCAAGGTGACCGGGAGCGGTCGCCGCGGTCTCGAATCCGGCGAAGATTAAATCTCCACGGATTTCTGCAACGTCGTTCAAACTCCCAAATCTGACCTGATGGCTAGGGGCGTAGCTATCGATCTGCTCCAGGTGGCCAAACGAGTTGGCTTGCAGTGCAAAGCCGCCGAACACGAAGATCTATCCGGGAAGGAAAGTTTCTGCTTGGACACCGTCACTATCGACGATTGAAGGGGCCATCGAACCTTTCGTCGACGGCATAGTGGAACTCTCAATGAAAGCACCAATGTCGATGTCAAAACTGGCGGATCTCGGGTAGGGGGTCCCGAACTATGTGTCTAATGTCGACGGTAACAGGAGACAGGGGCACGATGTTTACCCAGGTTCGGGCCCTCTCTATGGAGGTAATATCCTACGTCATGCTTGATTGATATTGATGAATATGAGTATTACAAGAGTTGATCTACCTCGAGATCGTAATGGCTAAACCCTAGAGGTCTAGCTCGTATGACTGTGGTAATGAATATCTCCCCCTCCGGACTAAGTCCTCCAGTTTATATAAGCACCAGGAGGATCTAGGGTTACACAAGGTCGGTTACAAAGCAAGGAATCTACATATCCGGTCGCCAAGCTGGCCTTCCATGCCAAGGAGAGTCCCATCCGGACATGGGTATAGTCTTCGGTCTTCGTATCTTCACAGCCCATTAGTCCGGCCCATGACTAACAGGCCGGACGCCCGAGGACCCCTTATTCTAGGACTCCCTCGGTCCTTGCTGCCAGTGAAGGCCCACATTGGGCGCGAATGGCGCTGGAGCGGAGTGATGCGCCACCGAACGAAAATCCTTCACGAGCATCGGCACTGTTGCCCCAACCTTCTTCAACCTGGCCAGCCTGGACCAGACATGGGCAAGCCAGTGGTCGGCGAGCTTCACATGCCCCCAGCCGGAGCTGGGTGCCGCCGGCACTCGCGGGAGCAGGAGAAGGGGGTTGAGCGTGCCGGCGTCCATGTACACCCACTGCTTCTGGAACACCTCCACATTTGGGCGGAGCGCAAAGTCCATGCTCAAGCCAGCCATCGCTGCCACGGCATGGAAGGCCACGCATCCCAAGTGCTGGCGGGTGTCGATCAGTGGAGCAAGAAGGAATGGCGGAGCAAGGCAACGGAGGGAGCAATGCCCACCATAGACTCGCATAGGAAGGCGAAGACAGCAAGGAGGAGGATGGATTGGGGGTTGCAGCGCCTGAATCTAGTAGTGTGAGATCACGACATTGAAGAAATCAGAAAAAGGGGGAACCAAGCCAGCCAAGAGAGCATGGAGATGAATGGGGATCTTGGTGGCTTCCATGTCAATCATGGCCCGGGAAGCAGGCCAGATCGTCGTTGCCTTCCACTCATTGGAATCGGCGGCAAGGGCCGGCCGGACCTTGTCCAGCCCCTCGCGGTTGATCACCATCGACCGCTCAAGAGTAGGCACCAAAACTGGCCGGGATTCGGCCAAAGCGCAGGCCTTTCCCTTCTTCTTCGACCGAGGGGCCATGGTGGCGAGAGAGGGTTGGCGCCAGCATCGAATCTGTGGGGAGAGCTGCGGGTTCGCAGAGGAGAGAAGGAGCTAAGGGAAGGCACGATGAGCAATGAAGGCGGAGCTGCGCTAACAACGGGTGGCCGCCAGGCCTAGCGGTTATCGAGGCTACATGGGGAAGTGGAGATGCCCATGTCCCATCAATCGCCATGCATCGACCAAGGCCGCACGCGGTTAGGGCCCACGGCGCTCTGCACTTGCCCTTTGGCTTCACCTCAAAGCCAAGGTTGAGCGCGCCTTGGGCCCGGGGGCTACTGTCAGTGTTTTGGGAAACAGGGTACCCAGACATGCCTACCTGTGGCCCATGGAGTCGCTTCGTCGATGGTCTGGTACGGCCCACCTTCAGCATCAACAACTCAAGACCCTCACAAGGGGCCAAGCCTCGCGAGGCGGAAGACACCAAGACCTCCAGAAGGAGCCGCCTCCTCAGGCTAACTCCTGGGGAGCGGAGATATCCATGTAAGCCTCACCACACGAGGTTCGGATGACGTGAGCCATGGCGACCAAGGTTAGGCGGGCGCCAGCGGGCGCAGGACGATAGTTTCCTCTTCGGTGCTAAGGAGGCAATCACGGTCATGGAGTCCCAAGGAATCAGCCAAAGGTTTTCATTCTCGTGCAACAAGACCAAGACTGCCAGGACGACAGGATGGAGGTCATGGCCGAGCCCACCGCAGCGTCACGACCAGGAGCCTTGCAGGCGAAGACTACTTTTGTCAGGAACTAGTTGTCTCCCTTCGAATTTGGCCGTTGTGGGATCCCTTCCCTCCTTCATTTTGGGAAGAGGACCGAGGCCACTATAAATAGGACCTAGCCACCACCATAGAGCAGGGGACCAGGAAGAGAGACTGGATCCGATCCATTCCATCCTCACCAGCTCACCACCTCTCTCGAGCACAAGAACACACCTCCTCCCGAGGTTGTTCTCCTACCGTACTAGTTGATCCTCAGCCCCTCTAGGTCAATCCATCACAAAGCAGGAGTAGGGTTTTACACCGCAAGGTGGCTTGAACCTGGGTAAACTGATGTGTCTCGTTTCCTTCCAGTTCGTCGAGCTAGGCCATGAGATAGCGAGTAGGCAGACTGGTGAGGTTGAGTTCTTCACACACACCCCAGAGTTCGAACCTCTCAAGGGTCCGCGGAACCTGAAATCCGACATATTCATCATATAACAGTCATAACCTAGGGCGATACGGCACTAGCTCCAGTTCATAAATATAATGTAGGCATGTATTCCGTAAATTGTCATACATGCTTATGGAAAGAACTTGCATGACATCTTTTACCCTACCCTCCCGTGGTAGCGGGGTCCATATGGAAACTAAGGGATATTTAGGCCTCCTTTTAATAGAGACCCGAAACTAAGCATTAGCACATAGTGAATACATGAACTCCTCAAACTATGGTCATCACTAGAAAGTATCCCGACTAATCCCGACTACTGTCACTCCGAGGTTTACGGATCATAACACGTAATAGGTGACTATAACTTGCAAGATCGGATCTAGAACATAGATATAATGGTGATAACATAAACGGTTCAGATCTGAAATCATGGCACTCGGGCCAAAAGTGACAAGCATTAAGCATGGCAAAGTCATAGCAACATCAATCTCAGAACATAATGGATACTAGGGATCAAGCCCTAACAAAACTAACTCGATTACATGATGAATATCATCGAAGTCCTCATCGACCAGTGAGCCTACGAAGGAATTACTCACTCCCAGTGGGGAGCATCATGGAATTGCCGATGGAGAAGGGTTGGTTATGACGAAGATCGAAGATCCCCCTCTCTAGAGCCCCAAACGGACCCCAAATCTAGCCTCCTGGTGAAGAAGAGGAGGCGGCGGTGGATCCGTCTCGTGAAACGTGATAATTCTTTCTCCCTGATTTTTTTTCTTTGGAAAATGATTTTATAGCGTTGGAATCAGGGTCTGTGGGGCCACCAGGTGGGAACAACCCACCTGGGCGCACCAGGAAGGGGAGCACCTTGGTGGGTTGTGCTCACCCATGGCCCCCCTCCGGTGGTTCTTGGCTCCATTATTTTTCTTTTATTCCGTAAACATCTCCAAAAAGTTTCATGCCAATCTAAGAACTTTTATTTGTGCACAAAAACAACACCATGGTAGTTCTACTGAAAACGGCGTCAGTTCGGGTTAGTTTCATTCAAATCATGCAAATTAGAGTCCAAAACAAGAGGAAAAGCATTAGGAAAAGTAGATACGACAGAGACGTATCAGGGCCCACTACCGCCCTACCACCAGACTTGGCTCTGTCGTGGGGTGTACTTGGGTGGTGGTGGCCCGGTAGGTCTAGTCAACTAGTTTTGAGCGGAACTACCGGTGTTCGGAGTGGTTGTACCACTCGAGACTTAGCCACCACCTATGCTCATTCTTGGCGGTTGCACCGGTGCAACCACCGTCTCAACTACCACTCGGGGGTGACTCCTCTCTGTTTTAAAGCGGTTGTTCCGGTTACGCCTTTCAACCGGTTGAAGGAAATATGCCCTAGAAGCAATAATAAAGTTGTTGTTTTATATTTACTTATATCATGATAAATATTTATTATTCATGCTAGGATTGTATTTACCATAAACTTGATACATGTGTGGATACATAGTCAAAACACCGTGTCCCTAGTAAGCCTCTACTAAACTAGCTCGTTAATCAAAGATGGTTAAGTTTCCTAACCATAGACATGTGTTGTCATTTGAAGAACGGGATCACATCATTAGGAGAATGATGTGATGGACAAGACTTGTCCATTAGCGCAGCATATTGATCGTTCACTTTTATTCCTATTGCTTTCTTCATGTCACATACATATTCCTTCGACTATGCGATTATGCAACTCCCGGATATCGGAGGAATGCCTTGTGTGCTATCAAATGTCACAACGTAATTGGGTGATTACAAAGATGCTCTACAGGTATCTCCGAAGGTGTTTGTTGGGTTGGCATAGATCGAGATTAGGATTTGTCACTCCGAGTATCGGAGAGGTATCTCTGTGCCCTCTCGGTAATGCACATCATAAGAAGCCTTGCAAGCAAAGTTACTAATGAGTTAGTTACAAGATGATGTGTTACAAAACGAGTAAAGAGACATGCCGGTAACGAGATTGAACTAGGTATGTGGATACCGATGATCGAATCTCGGGCAAGTAACATACCGATGATAAAGGTGTAGGGGAACGTAGTATTTCACAAAATTTCCTACGATCACGCAAGATCTATCTAGGAGAAGCATAGCAACGAGCGGGGAGAGTGTGTCTATGTACCCTCATAGACCGTAAGCGGAAGCGTTTAGTAATGCAGTTGATGTAGTCGAACGTCTTCGTGATCCAACCGATCCAAGTACCGAACGTACGGCACCTCCGCGTTCAGCACCCGTTCAGCTCGATGACATCCCTCGATCTCTTGATCCAATTGAGGACAAGGGAGAGATCCGTCAGCACGACGGCGTGGTGATGGTGATGATGGATTTACCAGCGCAGGGCTTTGCCTAAGCACTACGACGATATGACCGATGTGTGTAACTGTCGAGGGGGGCACCACACACGGTTAAGAGAAACTTTTGTGTTCTAGGGTGCCCCCCTACCCCCTTATATAAAGGAGGGGAAGGGAGGCCGGCCGGCCCTGTAGGGCGCGCCAGGAGGAGGGAGTCCTACTAGGACTCCAAGTCCTAGTAGGATTCCACCTAGAGGAAAGGGGGGAGAAGGAAGGAAGAGGGGGAAGGGAAGGAAATGGGGGCGCCACCCCCTTCCCCTAGTCCAATTCAGACCCAAGGGGGGGCGTGGACAGCCCCTTGTGGCCCTTCCTCTCTTCCCACCAAGGCCCATCAAGGCCCATTAGTTCCCCCGGGGGGGTTCCGATAACCCTCCAGCACTCCGATAATTATCCGGTACCTCTCGGAACTCATTCGGTGTCCGAATAACATCGTCCAATATATCAATCTTTATGTCTCAACCATTTAGAGACTCCTCACCATGTCCGTGATCTCATCCGGGACTCGGAACAATCTTTGGTCATCTAATCACATAACTCATAATACAAATCGTCATCGAACATTAAGCGTTTGGACCCTACGGGTTCGAGAACTATGTAGACATGACTAAGACACATCTCCGGTAAATAACCAATATCGGAACCTGGATGCTCATATTGGTTCCTACATATTCTACGCAGATCTTTATCGATCAAATCGCATAACAACATACGTTGTTCCCATTGTCATTGGTATGTTACTTTCCCAAGATTCGATCATCGGTATCATCATACCTAGTTCAGTCTCATTACCGGCAAGTCTCTTTACTCGTTCCGTAATGCATCATCCCACAACTAACTCATTAGTCACCTTTCTTGCAAGGCTTATAGTGATGAGCATTACCGAGAGGGCCTAGAGATACCTCTCCGAAACACGAAGTGACAAATCCTAATCTCGATCTATGCCAACTCAACAAACACCATCGGAGACACCTGTAGAGCATCTTTATAATCACCCAGTTATGTTCTGACGTTTGATAGCACACAAGGTGTTCCTCTGGTATTTGCGAGTTGCATAATCCCATAGCTAGAGGAACATGTATAAGTCATGAAGAAAGCAATAGCAATAAACTAAACGATCATATATGCCGAGCTAACGGATGGGTCTTGTCATCACATCATTCTCTAATGATGTGATCCCATTCATCAAATGACAACACATGTCTATGGTCAGGAAACTTAACCATCTTTGATTAACGAGCTAGTCTAGTAGAGGCATACTAGGGACACTCTGTTTGTCTATGTATCCACACATGTACTAAGTTTCCGGTTAATACAATCTAGCATGAATAATAAACATTTATCATGATATAAGGAAATATAAATAACAACTTTATTATTGCCTCTAGGGCATATTTCCTTCAGTCTCCCACTTGCACTAGAGTCAATAATCTAGATTGCATAGTAATGATTCTAACACCCATGGAGTCTTGGTGCTGATCATGTTTTGCTCGCGAGAGAGGCTTAGTCAACGGGTCTGCAACATTCAAATTCGTCTGTATCTTGCAAATCTCTATGTGTCCCTCCTTGACTTGATCGCGGATGGAATTGAAGCATCTCTTGATGTGTTTGATTCTTTTGTGAAATCTGGATTCCTTCGCCAATGCAATTGATCTAGTATTGTCACAAAAGATTTTCATTGGACCCGATGCACTAGGTATGACACCTAGATCGGATATGAACTTCTTCATCCACACTCCTTCATTTGTTGCTTCCGAAGCAGCTATGTACTCCGCTTCACACTTAGATCCCGCCACGACGCTTTGCTTGGAACTGCACCAACTGACAGCTCCACCATTCAATGTAAATATGTGTCCGGTTTGTGACTTAGATTCATCTGGATTAGTGTCAAAGCTTGCATTGATGTAACCGTTTATGACGAGCTCTTTCTCACCTCCATAAATGAGAAACATATCCTTAGTCCCTTTCAGGTATTTCGAGATGTTCTTGTCCGCTGTCCAGTGATCCACTCCAGGATTACTTTGGTACCTTCCTGCTAAACTAATAGCAAGTCACACATTAGGTCTGGTACACAAATAGCATACATGATAGAACCTATGGCTAAGGCATAGGGAATGACTTTCATTTTCTCTCTATCTTCTGCACTGGTCGGGCATTGAGTCTGACTCAACTTCACACCTTGTAACACAGGCAAGAATCCTTTCTTTGACAGATCCATTTTGAACTTCTTCAAAACTTTATCAAGGTATGTGCTTTGTGAAAGTCCAATTAAGCGTCTTGATCTATCTCTATAGATCTTGATGCCCAATATATAAGCAGCTTCACCGAGGTCTTTCATTGAAAAATACTTATTCAAGTATCCTTTTATGCTATTCCGAAATTCAGTATCATTTCCCATCAACAATATGTCATCCACATATAATATCAGAAATTCTACAGAGCTCCCACTCACTTTCTTGTAAATACAGGCTTCTCCAAAAGTCTGTATCAAACCATATGGATTGATCACACTATCAAAGCATATATTCCAACTCCGAGAGCCTTGCACCAGTCCATAAATGGATCACTAGATCTTGCACACTTTGTTAACACCTTTTGGATCGACAAAACCTTCTGGTTGCATCATATACAACTCTTATTTAAGATATCCATTAAGGAATGCAGTTTTGACATCCATTTGGAAAATTTCATAATCATAAAATGCGGCAATTGCTAACATGATTTGGACAGACTTAAGCATCGCTATGGGCGAGAAGGTCTCAGCATAGTCAACTCCTTGAACTTGTCAAAAACCTTTCGCAACAAGTCGAGCTTTGTAGACAATAATATTACCATCAGTGGCAGTCTTCTTCTTGAAGTTCCATTTATTCTCTGTTGCTTGCCGATCATCGGGCAAGTCAACCAAAGTCCACACTTTGTTCTCATACATGGATCCCATCTCAGATTTCATGGCCTCAAGCCATTTCACAGAATCTGGGCTCATCATCGCTTCCTCATAGTTCGTAGGTTTGTCATGGTCAAGTAACATGACCTCCAGAATAGGATTACCGTACCACTCTAGTGCGGATCTTGCTCTGGTTGATCTATGATGTTTGGTAGTAATTTGATCAGAAGTTTCATGGTAATCATTATTAGCTTCCTCACTAATTGGTGTAGGAATCACTGGAACTGATTTCTTTGATGAACTACTTTCCAATTCGGGAGAAGGTACAATTACCTCATCAAGTTCTACTTTCCTCCCACTCACTTCTTTCGAGAGAAACTCCTTCTCTAGAAAGGATCCATTCTTAGCAACGAATATCTTGCCTTCGGATCTGTGATAGAAGGTGTACCCAACAGTCTCCTTTGGGTATCTTCATAGGATACCCAAAGGAGACTATTGGGTACACCTTCTAGAGAAGGAGTTTCTCTCGAAAGAAGTGAGTGGGAGGAAAGTAGAACTTGATGAGGTAATTGTACCTTCTCCCGAATTGGAAAGTAGTTCATCAAACAAATCAGTTCCAGTGATTCGCACACCAATTAGTGAGGAAGCTAATGATGATTACCGTGAAACTTCAGATCAAGTTACTACCGAACCTCGTAGGTCAACCAGAGTAAGATCCGCACCAGAGTGGTATGTCAATCCTGTTCTGGAAGTCATGTTACTTGACCATGATGAACCTACAAACTATGAAGAAGCGATGGTGAGCCCAGCTTCCGCAAAATGGCTTGAGGCTATGAAATCTGAGATGGGATCCATGTATGAGAACAAAGTATGGACTTTGGTTGACTTGCCTGATGATCGACAAGCCATCGAGAATAGACGGATCTTCAAGATGAACACTGACGCTGACGGTAATGTTACTGTCTACAAAGCTCGACTTGTTGCGAAAGGTTTTTGACAAGTTCAAGGAGTTGACTACAATGAGACTTTCTCACCCGTAGCGATGCTTAAGTCTGTCCGAATCATGTTAGCAATTGCCGCATTTTATGATTATGAAATTTGGCAAAGGGATGTCAAAACTGCATTCCTGAATGGATTTCTGGAAGAAGAGTTGTATATGATGCAACCAGGAGATTTTGTCGATCCTAAAAGGTGCTAACAAAATGAGCAAGCTCCGGTGATCCATCTATGGATTGGTGCAAGCATCTCGGAGTTGGAATATACACTTTGATGAGTTCATCAAAGCATATGGTTTTATAGACTTGCGGTAAAGCCTGTATTTACAAGAAAGTGAGTGGGAGCACTACAGCATTTCTGATAAGTATATGTGAATGACATATTTTTGATCAGAAATAATGTAGAATTTTTCTGGAAAGCATAAAGGAGTGTTTGAAAAGATTTTTTCAAAGAAAGACCTCGATGAAGCTGCTTACACATTGAGCATCAAGATCTATAGAGATAGATCGAGATGCTTGATAAGTTTTTTCAATGAGTACATACCCTGACAGGATTTTTATGTAGTTCAAAATGGAACAGTCAAATAAGGAGTTCTTGCCTGTGTTGCAAGGTGTGAAGTTGAGTAAAGACTCAAAACCCAACCATGGCAGAAAATAGAAAGAGAATGAAAAGTCATTCCCTATGCCTCAGTCATAGGTTCTATAAAGTATGCTTTGCTATTTACCAGTCCTATTGTATACCTTAGCATGATTCTAGCAAGGGAGTACAATAGTGATCTAGGAGTAGATCACTGGACAGCAGTCAAAATTATCCTTAGAGGACTAAGGAAATATTTCTTGGTTATGGAGGTCATAAAAAGAGTTCATCGTAAAGAGTTACGTCGATGCAATCTTTTTACATTGATCTAGATGACTCTAAGTCTCAATCTGGATGCATATCGAAAGTGGGAGCAATTAGCTAGAATAGCTACGTGCAGAGCATTGTAGACATAGAAATTTGTGAAATACATACGGATTTGAATGTTGCAGACCCATAGACTAAACTTCTCTCGCAAGCAAAACATGATCACTCTTTGGGTGTTAATCACATAGCAATGTGAAGTAGATTATTGACTCTAGTAAACCCTTTGGGTATTAGTCACATGGAGATGTGAACTAATCACATAAAGATGTGAATTAGATTATTGACTCTAGTGCAAGTGGGAGAATAAAGGAAATATGTCCTAGAAGCAATAATAAAGTTATTATTTATTTCCTTATATCATGATAAATGTTTATTATTCATGCTAGAATTGTATTAACCAGAAACTTAGTACATGTGTGAATACATAGACAAACAGAGTGCAACTAGTTTGCCTCTACTTGACTAGCTCATTGAATCAACGATGGTTATGTTTCCTAACCGTAGACATGAGTTGTCATTTGATTAACGGGATCACATTATTAGAGAATGATGTGATTGACTTGACCCATTCCGTTAGCTTAGCACTTGATCGTTTTAGTTTACTGCTATTGCTTTCTACATGACTTATACATGTTTCTGTGACTATGAGATTATGCAACTCCCGATTACCGGAGGAACACTTTGTGTGCTACCAAACGTCACAACATAACTGGGTGATTATAAAGGTGCTCTACAGGTGTCTTCGATGGTACTTGTTGAGTTGGCATAGATCGAGATTAGATTTGTCACTTTGATTGTCGTAGAGGTATCTATGGGCCCTCTCGGTAATGCACATCACTATAAGCCTTGCAAGCAATGCGATTGATGAGTTAGTTACAGGATGATGCACTACAAAACGAGTAAAGAGACTTGCCGCTAACGAGATTGAGCTAGGTATTAAGATACTAACGATCGAATCTCGGGCAGGTAACTTATAAATGACAAAAGGAACAACGTATATCGTTATGCAGTTTGACCAATAAAGATCTTCATAGAATATGTAGGAACCAATATGAGCATCCAGTTTCCGCTATTGGTTATTGACCAGAGACGTGACTCGGTCATGTCTACATAGTTCTCGAACCCGTAGGGTCCGCACACTTAAAGTTCGGTGACGATCGGTATTATGAGTTTATGTGATTTGATGTGCCGAAGGCAGTTCGGAGTCCCGTATGAGATCAGGGACATGATGAGGAGTCTCGAAATGGTCGATACGTAAATATCGATATATTGGACGACTATATTCGGACATCGGAAAGGTTCCGAGTGATTCGGGTATTTTTCGGAGTACTGGGGAGTTACGGGAATACGGGGAAGAAGTATTAGGCCTCATGAGCCAAGTGGTGGAAGAGAGGAGGCAGGGCGCGCGGCCCCCTTTCCTCCTTTCCTCCCTCTCCTTCCTTCTCCCCTTCCCCCTTCTGTTCCTCCTCTTGGTGCGCCCTAGGAGGGCCGATCGGCCTCCCCCCTTTCCCCTTTATATACGGGGGCAGGGGGACACCCTAGAACACACAAGTTGATCATTGATCTCTCCCAGCCGTGTGCGGTGCCCCCCTCCACCATAATCCACCTCGGTCATACTGTAGCGGTGCTTAGGCGAAGACCTACGACGGTAGCTTCATCAACATCGTCACCAAGCCGTCGTGCTGACGAAACTTTCCCTCGAGCTCTACTGGATGGTGAGTTCGCGGGACATCACCAAGCTGAACGTGTGCTGAATGCGGAGGTGCCGTACGTTCGGTACTGAGGATCGGTCGATCGTGAAGACATACGACTACATCAACCCGTTGTCATAATGCTTCCGCTTAACGGTCTACGAGGGTACGTGGACGACTCTCCCCACTCGTTCCTATGCATCACCATGATCTTGCGAGTGCGTAGGATTTTTTTGAAATTACTACGTTCCCCAACAAAAGAAAAGAGTGGATTAGGATTCCCACTTCCTTCCCTCACCCCCCCCTCTTTCCTCCCCCTTCATGCATACATGGAAAGGGGGGCTCAGGGCAAGGCAGGCCCCCTAGGGGTGGCAGCCAACCCTAGGGCGCCCCTGGCTGCCTCTCCTCCCCCTCCCACCTATATATATGTGGGGAGGGGGCGCCTAGAACATAGATGAACAATCATTAGCCGTTTGCTGCGCCCCCTTCCATAGTTTACAACCCCGTTATATTCTCGCGGTGCTTAGGTGAAGCTCTCCGCAGATCACTTCGCCATCACCGTCACCATGTCGTCGTGTTGATGGAACTCATCTACTTCCTCAACACCTTGCTGGATCAAGAAGGCAAGGGACGTCATCACGCTAAATGTGTGCAGAGCTCAGAGGTGTCGTACGTTCGGTGCTTGATCAGTCGGATCTAGAAGAAGTTCAACTACATCAACCGCGTTGTCAAATGCTTCCGCTTTCGGTCTACGAGGGTACGAGGACACACTCTCCCCGTGTAACACCCCGGATGTAACTTTCCCAATTTGTACTCCAACTCTTGCCGTTTCCGACGTTAAGTTATATTTATTTCTCGGGTTCGGGTCTTTGTCTCCGTGTGTTGTTTTCGTTTTCATGCATCTCATATCATGTCATCATGTGCATTGCATTTGCATACGTGTTCATCTCATGCATTCGAGCATTATCCCCGTTGTCCGTTTTGCATTCCGGCGCTCATTCTCCTCCGGTGGTCATTTCTAGATTTCTTTCGTGTGTGGGGATTAAACATTTCCGGATTGGACCGAGACTTGCCAAGCGGCCTTGGTTTACTACTGGTAGACCGCCTGTCAAGTTTCGTATCATTTGGACTTCGTTTGATACTCCAACGGTTAACCGAGGGACCGAAAAGGCCTCGTGTGTGTTGCAGCCCAACACCCCACCAATTTGGCCCAAAACCCAGAAAACTCCGCTCCTTGTCCTAGAGCGTTCGATCACGATCGCATGGCCGAAAACCGCACCTCATTTGGACTCTCCTAGCTCCACTTATGCCTATAAATAGCCCCCCTCCGTTTTCGGGTCTCCTCCCCCTCGAAACCCTAATTTTTCCAGATCCGCCGCTCCTCCCGCCGACGGACACGTCCGATTCGGGCCGGACGTGTCTGCCTCGGCCGCCGCAGCCAACCACGACGCGCCAAGTGGCGCCGCCACCAGTCGGCCGCCCCCGGGCCCGAAGGCCCAAAGCCGGCCCCCGCGCCGCCGATCCGGGCCGCGCCTCCCCGCGCCTGCCGTCTCCCGCGGGCCGCCCGAGTGCCGCCGCCTCTCCTCTCGCCGGCCGCCGCCTCCGCCGGCGAGCCGCGCCACCTCGCCGCTCCGGCGACCGCGCCACCGCGCCCCACCACGGCCGGGCCTCGCCGCCGCCGCCCCGGTCGCCGCCCCTCGCCGCCGCCTCCCTCACCGGCCGGCGTGCCTCGCCAAGTCCGGCAACCCCTCCAACCCCGGCCGCCGTCGTCTTCAACCCCGGCGATCCTCGAAATCCGCGCCGGATCTAGATCTGAAAATATCCCCTCGGTTGACTTTTTCCCTCCGAACCCTAATTTTTATGCAATCTTTGACCTGCTGTAACTTTGCATCCGTAGCTCTGATTTGGACATATAGTATATCAAAATGTTCGTCTCGACGAGTACATCATTTCATTCCATTGCATCATTTCATTTGAGCTCATCTTGATACCCGAAATGCTGTTAGAAGAGGGCTTCGTGAGTTAATTGTTAGATCTGCTAGTTCATCTTAGACTTTTGTCATTTTTGCCATGATTATTGTGTGCATGATATGCCTGTGAGTCCTTCATATGTGTTGTTAAGGATTTTGTCTTCTTTCCAGAGGTGCAACCCATGCATTTTTGTGATGTGTGTGGTGACTTGTGCAAGCTTGCAAAGTGAGGCACCCGGTAAATCAATTTTCAGGGACTTGGTAGTTTTCACTAAGTCTGGGATTATTTAGTTCATGATGCCATATGTTCAGCTTGTTTCCTAGTGATCCGTGCCTCTTTTGAGGATGATCAGTAAAGCAGTTTTGTTAATCGTGTTATGCTCTATCCATTCATGTCCTTGTTTGCAATTATGAATCACCCTAGCTTGAGTCAATCGAGCTCTACTTTTGCTTCGTGGTGAATCTGGGCAGATCGTCAACTTGTTTGCGATTTTGCCGATGTTATTGTAGTTGATCCGTGCATGCTATTCCATTGTTCTTGCCATGTCTAGCTTGAATTTTATGCCTTCTTAATGGATGTATGCTTTCCTTGCCATGACTTGCATCGTGGTGAGTGCATCGAGCTTGTTTACGTGCCTTCGTGAGTTATATTTCAGCATGTCTCAGTTTTCACTAAGTCTGAAAACTGATTATGTTTTAGCTATGTTCGTGTGCCCGTTAGTATATTTTGTGAACCCTTTTGGCCCCAGGTCACTTTGGGTATTTTGTTAAGCTTGTTGAGTAGCTCCATGCCATGTTCTTACTTGTCTTAATCAGGTCATGTTTCATGTTGTTTTGCTGCTCCGAAGAGGGCTTCGTGATCTGAAATTTCAGACAAGTGTTGATTTCACTAAGTCTGAAATCAGCTTTGCATTTGCGTTTTTGCCATGCTTGTTTGAACCTCCTAATGGATGAATTGGCCGTAGCTCAGTGCTAGACTTTTGTTAAGCATCTTGTGTGCATCCCTGCCATGTATTTTCTTGTCATGTTTGCAGGCTGTAGCATGTTCATTTCATTGCATTTAGATGCCTACTTGCTGTAAATCGCAGACCGGTGTCAATTTTGAATCGCTTGCCATTTCCAAACCGTAACTCTGATTCCGGCGTTCTTTACATCGTTTTCAAGCGATTTCATCTCATCTTTCCAGTGGCACCCTTGGAAGTCCAAGTTGAGGCCAGGTTCATGCATTTTCCTGTCATATCTTGCATTTTGCATCCCGCATAGCATATCATCATTGCATAATATCGCTTGATCCTTGCACGTGGTTGATTGTGTCCTTGTTGCTTGTATGTCTTGTTTGGGTAGAGCCGGGAGACGAGTTCGCTAACGAGGAGCCCGTTGAGTTTGCTCTTGAGGATCCAGTCAACTCTGACAACTGTGCAGGCAAGATGATCATACCCTCGAAATCACTACTATCTTTGCTATACTAGTTTGCTCGCTCTTTTGCTATGCCAATGCTACGATGCCTACCTTTTGCTTGTCAGCCTCCCAATTGCCATGTTGAAACTCTAACCCACCTTGTCCTAGCAAACCGTTGATTGGCTATGTTACCGCTTGCTCAGCCCCTCTTATAGAGTTGCTAGTTGCAGGTGAAGATTGGAGCCATTCCTTGTTGGGACATTTATTTACTTGTTGGGATATCATTATATTGCTATGTTATCTTAATGCATCTATATACTTGGTAAAGGGTGGAAGGCTCGGCCTCTCGCCTAGTGTTTTGTTCCACTCTTGCCGCCCTAGTTTCCGTCATATCGGTGTTATGTTCGCGGATTTTTGCGTTCCTTACGCGGTTGGGTTATAATGGGAACCCCTTGACTGTCCGCCTTGAATAAAACTCCTCCAGCAGTGCCCAACCTTGGTTTTACCATTTGCCACCTAGCCTTTCCCTTGGGTTTCGCAGACTCAAGGGTCACCTTATTTTACCCCCCCCCCCGGGCCAGTGCCCCTCTGAGTGTTGGTCCAACCTAGAGCATCGTGCGGGGCCGTCCCTCGGCAACTTGGGTTACGTTGGCTCCCGTACGCTTAGCTTATCTGGTGTTCCCTGAGAACGAGATATGTGCAGCTCCTATCGGGATTTGTCGGCACAGCGGGTGGTGTTGCTGGACTTGTTTTACCAGTGTCGGAGTTGTCTTGAATTACCGAGATACCGAGTCTGACCGGAACGTCTTGGGAGGAGGTCTATTCCTTCATTGACCATGAGAGCTTGTCATGGGCTAAGTTGGGACTCCCCTACAGGGATTGAACTTTCGAAAGACATGCCCGCGGTTATGGGTAGATGGGAATTTGTTAATGTCCGGTTGTAGATAACTTGAACCTTAATTAATTAAAATGAATCAACTGAGTCTGTTACCGTGATGGCCTCTTCTCGGCGGAGTCCGGGAAGTGGACACGGTGTTAGAGTAATGTTTGCGCAGGTTGCTCTCTAGTTTCTCGCTCGTGCCTTGCCTCCTCTTCTCGCTCTCTTTTGCGAATAAGATAGCCACCATATAAGCTAGCCGCTTGCTGCAGCTCCACATATATATTTGCCTTACCCTTCCTATAAGCTTAAATAGTCTTGATCGCGAGGGTGCGAGATTGCTGAGTCCCTGTGGCTCACAGATACTATAACTCCAGATGCAGGTCTAGGTGATTCCGCTCCAGGTGATGAGTACGAGCTCAAGTGGGAGTTCGACGAAGACTCTCAGCGTTACTACGTGTCTTTTCCTGATGATCAGTAGTGGTGCCTAGTTGGGGTTTGATTCGGGGCCTTGTCGCATGTTGGGTTCTTTTCTATTTTGGCGCCGTAGTCGGGCCATGAGTGTTTGTATGATGGATGTTATTTATGTACTTTGATGTGACGTGGCGAGTGTAAGCCAACTATGTACCTCCCCCTTTTATTATATATTGCATGGGATGTTGTGATGATTGCCTAACTTGCGACATTGCTTTCAATGCGGTTATGTCTCTAAGTCGTGCCTCGACACGTGGGAGCTATAGCCGCATCGAGGGCGTTATACCCTGTCTCGTTGCTATGCATCTCCTAGATAGATCTTGCATGAGCATAGGAAATTGTTTGAAATTGCATGCTACATTCCCCAACAGTGGCATCCGAGTCATGTATATGCGTAGATGATATGCACGAGTAGAACACAAAGAGTTGTGGGCGGTGATCATCATACTTCTTACCATCAATGTCTTATTTCGATTCTGCGTTATTGTTGGATGAAGCGACCCGGACCAACCTTACATGACCACGTTCATGAGATCGGTTCCACCGACAGACATGCAACTAGTTTTGCATAAAGGTGGCTGGCGGGTGTGTGTTTCTCCAGTTTAGTTGAATCAAATTTGACTGCGGCCGGTCCTTGTTGAAGGTTAAAACAGAAAAATTGATAAATCACCATTGTGGTTTTGATGCATCGGTAAGAACGGTTCTTGCTAGAAGCCTGTAGCAGCCACGTAAAACTTGCAACAACAAAGTAGAGGATGTCTAACTTGTTTTTACAGGGCATGTTGTGATGTGATATGGTCAAGATATGATGTGATATACATTATTGTATGAGATCATCACGTTTTGTAAAAGTTATTGGCAACTGGCAGGAGCCTTATGGTTGTCTCTATATTGTATGAATTGCAAACGCCATGTAATTGCTTTACTTTATCACTATGCGTTAGCGATAGCTGTAGAAGCAATAGTTGGTGAGACGACCATGACGCTATGATGGACATCAAGGTGTCGAGTCGGTGACGATGAAGATCATGACGATGCTTTGGAGATGGAGATCAAAAGCACAAGATGATGATGGCCATATCATGTCACATATTTTGATTGCATGTGATGTTTATCTTTTATGCATCTTATTTTGCTTAGTACGGCGGTAGCATTATAAGATGATCCCTTCACTAAATTTAAAGGTATAAGTGTTCTCCCCGAGTATGCACCATTGTGATAGTTCGTCGTGTTGATACACCACGTGATGGTCGGGTGGGATAGACTCTACATTCACATACAAAGGGTGCAAGACAGTTTTGCACATGCAGAATACTCGGGTTAAACTTGACGAGCCTGGCATGTACAGACATGGCCTCGGAACATTGGAGACCGAAAGGTCGAATGTGAATCATATAGTAGATATGATCAACATAGAGATGTTCACCATTGATGACTACTCCATCTCACATGATGATTGGACATGGTTTAGTTGATTTGGATCATGTATCATTTATATGACTTGAGGGATGTCTATCTAAGTGGGAGTTCTTAAGTAATTTGATTAATTGAACTTTAATTTATCACGAACTTAGTCCTGGTCATATTTGCAAATTATGTTGTAGATCAATAGCTCGTGTTGTAGCTCCCCTATGTTTTTGATATGTTCCTAGAGAAAACTAAGTTGAAAGATGATAGTACCAATGATGCGGACTGAGTCCGTGATCTGAGAATTATCCTCATTGCTCCATAGAAGGATTATGTCCTTGATGCACCGCTAGGTGACATACCTATTGCAGGAGCATATGAAGACATTATGAATGTTTGGCAAGCTCGATATGATGACTACTTAATAGTTTAGTGGGCCATGCTTTACGGCTTAGAATCGTGGCTTCACACGTTTTGAACGGCACGGAGCATATGAGATGTTCCAAGAGCTGAAATTGGCATTTCAGACTCATGCCCGTGTCAAGAGGTATGAGACCTCTCACAAGTACTTTGCCTACAAGATGGAGGATAATAGCTCAGCTAGTGAGCATGTGATCAGAATGTCTGGGCACTACAATCACTTGAATCAAGTGGGAGTTAATCTTCCAGATAAGATAGTGATTGACATAGTTCTCTAGTCACTATCGCCAAGCTACTAGAACTTCGTGACGAACTATAATGTGCAAGGGATAACGAAAAAGATCCCCGAGCTCTTTGCGATGCTGAAATCGGCGAAGGTAGAAATCAAGAAAGAACATCAAGTGTTGATGGTTAACAAGACCACTAGTTTCAAGAAAAAGGGCAAAGGAAAAGAAAGGGAACTTCAAGAAGAATGACAAGCAAGTTGTCACTCCCGTGAAGAAGCCCAAAGCTAGACCAAAGCCTGAAACTGAGTGCTTCTACTGCAAAGGGAATGGTCACTGGAAATGGAACTACCCAAAATACATGGCGGATATGAAGGATGGCAAAGTGAACAAAGGCGTCGGCGTTTTAGGAATAGGGGTCCCCAGACTTGCTTGCCTACGGCCCGCTGCGTGGTTCCACCAGCGGCCTTGTACGGCCCATCTTTACTAGTAAACACTCAAGACCCTCGCGAGGGGCCAAGCCTCGCGAGGCGGACGACACAAGACCTCATTGTGGGTTGCTTCGCCAGGCAGGCTCACAAGGGGCGGAGAGATCAAGGCAAGGGACACCTCGCGAGGTCTCTATGATGCAAGCCATGACGATCAAGGCCAGGCGGGCGCCATGCGGGCGCCAGCGCACGCAGTGTCCTCATTTCCTCTTTGGTGCTAAAGAGGCAAGCGCAGGTGAGGAGTCCTAAGGCATTAGGCAAAGATTTCCATATCGGTGCAACAAGACCAAGACCAGCAGGACGGCAGGACGGAGGTCACCGTGGAGCCCAAGACGGCGTCTGTCGGTGTCAAAACCGGCGGATCTCGGGTAGGGGGTCCCGAACTGTGCGTCAAGGCCGGATGGTAACAGGAGACAAGGGACACGATGTTTTTACCCAGGTTCGGGCCCTCTCGATGGAGGTAATACCCTACTCCTACTTGATTAATATTGATGATATGGGTAGTACAAGAGTAGATCTACCATGAGATCAAGGAGGCTAAACCCTAGAAGCTAGCCTATGGTATGATTGTTGTATATGGAGTTGATGTCCTACGAACAAAAACCCTCCGGTTTATATAGACACCAGATAGGGTTAGGGTTACACAGAGTCGGTTACAATGGTAGGAGATCTTGAATATCCGCATCGCCAAGCTTGCCTTCCACGCCAAGGAAAGTCCCATCCGAACACGGGACAAAGTCTTCAATCTTGTATCTTCATAGTCCTGGAGTCCAGCTGAAGGTATAGTCCGGCTACCTGAACACCCCCTAATCCAGGACTCCCTCAGTAGCCCCTGAACCAGGCTTCAATGACGACGAGTCCGGCGCGCAGATTGTCTTCGGCATTGCAAGGCAGGTTCCTCCTCCAAGTCCTTCATAGAACATCGTAAACACCAAGAGTAGTGTCCGGCTCTGCAAAATAAGTTTCCACATATTGCCATAGAGAGAATAATATTAACACAAATCAAATCTTCTAACGTATTCCGCAGTGCGTCATCACACTACGGCCAAGTCCTTTACTCAAATCGTTTTTACTTTTCCACCTCAGCATGTTTTGCGAGGCGGTTTCCTTGGCACGTCTTGTCAAAGCAGAGATCGTGTACCCCTTTTACGGGATTCTCATCAATACGGACGTGGGTAACCCAACCGTGCATGTTAGCACATTTCCTTGATTAAAGACGAGTCCCGAACAGTTACGGGGAGGGCTCTTGGTATTCAACCTCTTATAAAGAGACCAAGGCCTTACTCCTTTTTTCAATCTCAAGCGAGTTCGCCCGTCGCCTCGAGTTCCAACACCCTAGGCTCTAGATTCCAGGCGCTTCGGACCTTCGACAATGTCCGGTTCTGACCTTCAAGGCCGATGGACGCCCTCCTCCGTCACGGAGGAGGACGTACTAAAGTTGAGGGAGGCTAAGTTCCTGACCGGCGAAATTTCGCATAGGTTGCCTGCTCAAGGGCAGGTCATTCCCAGTCCCCAGCCCGGTGAGAGCGTGGTGTTCATGTCTCACTTCCTTCGGGGGTTGGGCTTCCCAATGGATCCCTTTGTGAGGGGACTGCTGTTTTATTACGGGCTGGAATTCCATGACTTAGCTCCGGAGTCCATCCTCCATATCTCCTCGTTTATTGTCGTGTGTGAAGCGTTCCTCCATGTTACCCCTCACTTCGGATTATGGCTCAAGACCTTCAAAGTGGAGCCGAAGATGATCAAGGGACGGCACGCAGAGTGCGGAGGCGCTGTTATAAGCAAAAATGCTCATGCTCCATGGCCCGAGGGCTCTTTTCAAGAGGAGCTAGGCTTGTGGCAACGAGAGTGGTTTTATATCACTGCTCCCCGGAGCACCAAGTGGGTGGCGCCTCCTGCCTTTCGCTCGGGTCCCCCACCACAGCTAGCGTCATGGGTCAACAAAGGGTTAGATTGGGGTTTGCCCAATGACGTGCCCTTGTTACAGGGCCGCATTAAGGATCTCTTGGAAGGAGACCTCAGCCTGGTCAAGGTGACACAGGTCATGCTAATTCACCGAATATTGCCCGGCAAATGTCGCTCCCTTCGCCTGTGGGAGTTTAATCCAGAGGGACCGCGAGCTCTCCAGAATTTCATGGGCGCAACGCCCGCTGAGATGTATAAACTGTTCTTCGGATCACAAGAGATGTGTCCGGATTTAACCGAGGACGCAGGCCTAAGCTACAATCGCCCGGATACTCAAGTAAGCAACCTTGTGCCCGGACCTTCTATCCGTATAATTGTCATAAACTTGCCCCTAAAAGAGTCGTCCTTTTAAACAGGAGTGGATAGCGAAGGCAAAGCTGATCAGGTGTCCGGCTCCCCTTCCCGAAACCAGGCCGGATCCCGTGCTGGTCAGGATGCTGGAGATAATGCCTTTGGAGGGAAGCAAGGGGGAGGACAAGGAAACTATGGCCTCCTCGAAGGAGGCTGCTCCGAAGGGAGGAACCGACAATTCCTCTCCTAAGGGGAAGAAGAGAGCCGCCTCTGACGACCCGGAAACCATGGCCTCAAAGCGGGGGGGGGGGAATCCTCGTCAGAGGGTCCGACGCTGGGGAATTCCTCGGCCGGACTACGCCCTCAAGGGGATCAGCCCTCCGGCGAGCCATAAGTAGAGAAAGATTTTCCTTTTGAGGGATGAGGGAAATCCTTGATTTATATCCGAGAAGATTAACCGAATTTTTACCTTGTAGCTCGGACCTCAGCCCTTCTCAGTAGAGCTTGTCTTTGGGGGATCTCCTTCCGGAGATGATGGAGAGCAGGACGCCTCCCCCTGCCGTGCCGCCTAGCGAGGCGGGCGACCCTGAGGTGTCGTCGTGGAGGGTTTCTCCAAATCCGGCAGGGGCGGAAGATAGCTATGTGGCCCCCCGAGGTTCTCCGCGTCCGGCCTTCGAAAGAGGTCGTGGGACAAGTCCGGCACCGTCTGGTGCTCGGCCGGAGGAGCTAAAGATTCTGCTGGGCCGAGCTTCTATCTCGGAGGAGTACCGTGCATTGATGGGCACGGTGATTGAAAGGATCTCATCCGCAGAGAGCGGATTGCATGAGGCCATCAAAAGTTTACTGACGGGTTTTGAGGTACATTAGATAATGTACACTTTTGTCAGTTGCGCATGAATAAGATGCGCCCTGTGTAGATAGTAGCCCCTGAGACTCTACGCGTCATCAAGAAATTACGGCACGCGGAGGATCATAATCCCAGGTCTAAGGTGTCACCTTTGAATGTAGGCGGCAGGGTGTCCGGAATCGAGCCGAACGGATGATTTTGCCGAACTAAAGCGGCAACTGGACGTGGCAGATGCCGACATCGCGCTTGTCAACAAGCGGCTTGATGAGGCTCAAGGTATGTAATTCCTCGGGCGGCATCAGGTAAGAAGAGTTTTATGCCAGTGTCTTACGATGTGTGTGCTTGACGCAGATGGTGCGGCCGTCGTGGAGAGTCTTAGGGCAGAACTTGCCCGAGCTAAAGAACAAGCCAGAGAAAGTGATGCGGCTGCCAAGAAAGCCCTTGAAGAGCTGAGAGCCGAACAGGCTGCTCATTGCCGAAGCAAGGAAGAGATGGCCGAGATGGCCGAAAAGTTAAAGAGCACTGCAGACCGTTGCAGACTTCTTGATAAAGAAGACCAGGCGAAACAGACGGACTTAGAGAAGGCCGTTGCCAATGCCAAGGACGCGCGCTCTGCAATGAGAGCTGCGAAGGAGGAGCTGCGTCAGGCCGAACAGATTGCGGCTGGAAAGCCCTTTATGCTGCGAAGGAAATTTTGCGATCCGAAGTTTGCTCCGTTGGACCGGATGTGGAGTGTGGAGGATACCTATCTGGATTTGGCAGCGAGTGCTGCTGATGCGACCGAACACTTTCGAGATCAGAAAGATCGTGAAGTGGAAAAGCTTTTCTGGTCGCAGTTTCACAATCCAGAGCGTCCACTGGCAGTGGACGATCGTTTGGCTCAAAAGGCCGAACTGAATAGGTTGTCCGGACTCGCCATGAAGGACGTCATGGGTCATCTGTGGCCAGGGAGATCGGAGCCGAAGAGTTATTTCAGCTTGGGGCAGCAATTCCTTGACGTGGTGTCGCGTATTAATGCACTGAAGAGGTCAGCATGCATAGAGGGCGCAAGGATGGCTCTTGCCCGTGTCAAGACATGCTAGGCAGAGATGGAGACCACCGTTGTTGCATCCCGAGATTCGGACAAAAGCCAAGTACCCTCCGAGCACTATTTTCAGGAAGTCCTTGAAGGCGCTCGTGTAATAGAGACGCAGTGCTGGAAAGATGCTATGTTATGATAGCATATGTAATTATAAAGTAATATTTTGATAAACTGTAGTGTCCTTTTTATACTTGTGCCTTCAAGTATTGGGAACACCTCCTGTGCGGCCGTTTTAAGATATATATATATATACAAAATCTGAAAGATGGCAGTCGTTGGCTTCAGCCCCCACGCACATAGTGCGGGGGTGCTCGCAGAAGACGCATTTTCACACTTAACCCAACGTCTTGGTCCTACAAAGGAGGTGATAGCACAGCGGGCCAGGCAACCGGACTATAATGCTTTAACACTTTCACTTAGCCATAGGAGCTTGACAGTGAGACTATTTAGGTAGCCCCTTGGAGGCGACTACGCTCGCCCGAGTTCGGCGCGCGTATGTGCCTGACCGGGAAGCGGCCCTTCGTTAAAGCGGAGGAATCCGATAGATTCCGATAGGTCATCGAGTGGCTGACCAGTCTCACGCTACATCATGACAGTCAGTTTTCGACTTTCTCTACTGAGGTGCTCGCCCGGCTGAACTAGGGCACAATCGCAGTAGTTCTCCTGGTGCTACCTTAGCCGATAGAGCGGAACGTAAGGTAGCCGAACTCAGGAGCCGGGCAACCCAACATTTGACCAAAGACATGATTCGGAGCTGATGCATATAATGCCAAAACTCGCGACGCCGAACACTCCCTAAGGTGTTCGGTCTTTATGAGTGCAGGCGAAACAACACTCTTTATTAAAAAAGCCCCTAGTGTCCAGGTACGTGCAAAAATTCTGACGTGGCCACATGCCAAGACGCCAGCCTCCCCCTTGGTTATATCAGAAAAAACCAGGGGATGTGTAGCAACAAGAGACAGTAAAAAAGGTTTACGCAGGGTCTTAATCTAAAAAGAATCCTTTAGGACGGGTCCCTACTGCACGTCTGCGCCTGTGTCTCCGTTGTGCCGTATCCTGGACGGGCGCCGCACGACATTCATCTGTAAAAGAGAGGAACTGAGTTGAAAACGGGTCGTGCCGAACAAAAGTTTAAAATAAACCAAGTATAAAGTAAAATATATAAAATTGAGCTTTGTTGTCTCTTATTGTATATGCATGGAGCCCCTAGTGGGGGTATATGGCCACTAAGCCTGCATCAATGATGATTTTGTCCCGAACTCATCTATCCGCGTTCATGGTCTTTAATGACCTATTTCGAAGTTTTTTGGCCGGTGAGGCCATTTTACTGTGGGGCTGTCAAAGCGGCCACACAGTCCTCTGCTTGGGGAGGCGCACTTTAGTGCTCCCCCTTCAAAGAGATGATGCCTCGTGGACCGGGCATCTTAAGCGTGAGAGATGCATAATGCGGTATTGCGTTAAAGCGGGCGAAAGCTTCGCGTCCCAGTAGTGCTTGATAGCGACTTGAGAACGGGACGATATGGAAAGTCAGCTTTTCACGGCGGAAGTTATCGGCAGAGCCGAATATAACTTCGAGCTATAGAAAACCCATACAATGGGTGTCCGGACCAGGTGTTACCCCTTGAAAGGAGGTTTTGCTGCGGCGGATTCTTGCTGGGTTTATCCCCATGTGATGGATTGTATCCTGATATATCAGGTTTAGTCCACTGCCGCTGTCCATAAGGACATTTGAAAACCAGAGTCCGCCAATTATTGGATCGAGTATCAAGGCAGTCCAGCCTGCATTCTTGATATTTCTGGAATAATCTAGCTTATCGAAGATGATTGGTTTTGACAACCAGTGGCGGGACCCTTTGGGGATAGGTCGTGTGGTGCATACCTTTATGGGCGCCGCACGTTTTGTTATGTGAAGTAAGTTCACTATTTCTACTTCTTGTGGGAAGTTCTTTTGTTTCCTGGTGCTTTGCTTTTGGGGTTCATCCTCATCTTCGCTTGGTGTGTCGAGCCCCTTGTGTTCGGCATTGAGTCTGCCGGATTGTTTGAAAACCCAACAATCTCTGTGGGTATGGTTAGCAGGCTTCCCGGGAGTACTGTGTATCTGACATATCCTGTCCAGGATTTTATTTAAGTTTGATGGATCGTCCCTGTTATCCTGGAGGGGTGGTTTTGTCTGATTTTGTCGTGAACCTTTGAATCCGGCATTGACTGCCGTGCTCTTCGGACTTTTTTCCTTAGTCCGGCGACGGTCCTTGTTGCGTCACGGTTTTCCGTTTCCATCCCTAGTTTCGGATGTACTTGGGTCGCTGGGGCTGCACCTCGCCAACCAGCTGTCCTCTCCTGCACAAAAGCGGGTCATGAGGCTTGTTAGTGCGGCCATTGTTCTTGGCTTTTCTTGGCCGAGGTGTCTGGCGAGCCATTCGTCTCGGGCGTTATGCCTGAAAGCTGCTAAGGCTTCGGTGTCCGGACAGTCGACTATCTGATTCTTTTTAGTGAGGAATCATTTCCAGAACTGCCGAGCTGATTCTCCGGGCTGTTGAGTTATGTGACTAAGATCGTCTACATCCGGAGGGCGGACATAGGTCCCTTGAAAATTTGCTTAGAAAGCATCTTCGAGCTCTTCCCAACTTCCAATTGTGTTTTCAGGAAGGCTTTTGAGCCAATGCCGGGCTGGCCCTTTAAGCTTAAGGGGTAAATATTTTATGGCGTGGAGATCATCTCCTCTAGCCATGTGTATGTGGAGGATATAATCCTCGATCCAGACTCTAGGGTCTGTTGTTCCATCATATGCCTCTATGTTTACGGGTTTGAATCCCTCTAGAAATTCATAGTCCAGGACCTCATCAGTGAAACATAGGGGGTGTGCGGCGCCCCTGTATTTGGGCGTGCCGGATTCTGATGATGGCTTTATTGCATTGCTTACGAGAGCTTGCTTTCTTGGCCCATAAATGGACCTAACTGGGCCATGATGCGAATCCTTAGGTGGGTCGCATGCCGATTTAAGTGCGGCGCCGCTTGCCGCTTTATGGGGTCGTCTATCCGACCGTGTGGCTTTCTTATTTTTTGAATGCGAGGGCTCTAGGGCCTCTTCGTCGAATTCAGGCAGTAGCTTTTCTTCGGATAGCTTTTAGTGCGGCTACCGTCGTCATATTTATCTGCGGTATTGATTACTTTGCTCCATCTAATTCGGAGTGCATCTTCCGCTGTTTTTAGCTTCCGCTTCTGCTTTTTCAGGCTGCGTGCAGTTGCAACGAGCCTCTCGTGGAGATTCTTCTGCTCCATGGGTTTGTCTGGCGTGAGCTCGTCCGGAATGCCGTTTTCGTCGGAGGAGGGATGTTCGGTTTCTCTATCCGTGTTGCCCTGTTCGGACGGTTGCTCTAAGGCCTGCTTGTCGTCTACCGGCTCGTCCTGCTCTATGGCTGGGTTTTTATTGAGGCGGGGCTTGGGTCGGCGTTTACGCTGACGCTTTGATTGCTTTTCGGGGGGTCTATCTCCCGTTCCATCCCCTTTTTCCTCGTTGTCGCTTCCTTTAGGGTTATCCACCATGTACACATCGTGAGATGAGGTGGCTGTCCAATGCCCTATGGGCGTTGGTTCATCAGTATCTCCTGCATCGTCATCCATGCTGTCGATGTCTCCGGAGTCGAAGTTGAGCACGTCGTTTAAATTGTCGACAGTGGCTACCAAGTGGGTGGTGGGTGGGCTTTGAATTTCTTCATCGTCCGTATCCCATCCTCGCTGACCGCAGTTCGGCCAGGGCTCTCCTAATAAAGAGAGAGACTTGAGAGAATTCAGGATATCGCCAAAAGGCGAGTGCTGAAAGATGTCGCGGCGGTGAACTCCATTATTGGCGCCCAATCGGATTCGATCGCCAGGGGCGCGGGGGGTTCGGAGTCCAGAGAGGAGTCCGGATCCTCGGAGTCATGAGTCACGCGGAGTGTGGGGCTGGCGTTCGGCTTGATCGCCTTTGAGATCGCAGCCCCCGAGGTGACGTGCAACCTCTCATCCTCGATTGACACAACTGGCTCCGAATTAAGGGTCAGAGCTGGTGCGTTTGCGGCCTCCGGGATACTATTCGGTGACAGAGCTAGATCATGCCCCGCGAGACAGTGCGGCACGCTTGGTTGTGGCTCGAATCCATCGAAGATCAAATCTCCGCGGATGTCTGCCATGTAATTTAGGCTTCCAAACCTGACTTGATGGCCAGTGGCGTAGCTTTCGATCTGCTCCAGGTGGCCAAGCGAATTGGCCCGCAGTACGAAGCCGCCGAAGACGAAGATCTGTCCGGGGAGAAAAGTCTCACCCTGGACCGCATCGTTGTTGATGATCAAAGGAGCCATCGGGCCTAAAGGCGACGACACAGAGGAACTCTCAATGAAATCACCAATGTCGGTGTCAACACCGGCGGATCTCGGGTAGGGGGTCCCGAACTGTGCGTCAAGGCTGGATGGTAACAGGAGACAAGGGACACGATGTTTTTACCCAGGTTCGGGCCCTCTCGATGGAGGTAATACCCTACTCCTGCTTGATTAATATTGATGATATGGGTAGTACAAGAGTAGATCTACCACGAGATCAAGGAGGCTAAACCCTAGAAGCTAGCCTATGGTATGATTGTTGTATATGGAGTTGATGTCCTACGGACTACAACCCTCCGGTTTATATAGACACCGGATAGGGTTAGGGTTACACAGAGTCGGTTACAATGGTAGGAGATCTTGAATATCCGCGTCGCCAAGCTTGCCTTCCACGCCAAGGAAAGTCCCATCCGGACACGGGATGAAGTCTTCAATCTTGTATCTTCATAGTCTTGGAGTCCGGCTGAAGGTATAGTCCGGCTACCCGAACACCCCTAATCCAGGACTCCCTCAGCGTCACCACCAGAGCCTTTGGCAGGCAAAGACTACTTTTGTCAGGATAACTTGTACTAGTTGTCCCCCTTCGAATTTGGCCATTGTGGGATCCCTTCCCGCTCAATATTTGGGAAGAGGTCCGGGGCCTCTATAAAGAGGAGTGGCCACCACCGTAGAGGGACAGATTGGATCGGGGCCATTCCATCCATAGCCTCGCACAAGTTCACCAAGCACAAGAACACCTCTCCTCAGGAGGCTGTTCTTCCATTGTAATTGTTCATCCACAGCCCAAGAGGCAATCCACCACACCACACTGGAGTAGGATATTACACCACATCGGTGGCCCAAACCAGTATAAACTCTTCTGTCTCGTGTTCTTTGGGTTCGTCGAGCTAGGCCGTGAGATCATGATGTGCGCGAGCTAGAGAGGGGGGAGAGATCTTCATGCGCACCCTAGTGTTCAAACTTCAAGGGTTTTGCCGGAACCCAAAATCCACCATTTGGTGCGCCAGGTAGGGGTGCGTCGGAGCTTCTCTTCTGCCAGTTGATCCACCGACACTCCGCGGTTTCGACGTCCGGCGACCTAAGGACTAACGCCGACCGCTGGGCAGCTTGGTCGGCCCGGGCGGCGCCGTCCGCCCAAGAAGACCTCAACCCTGTGCCCCAGGTGGCACGCGCACCACCAAATGCTGCAGGGTGCGGACGGTGTGGTCAAACGCCATCCACCCTTGCTCCACGACAAGCGTGGGCAGCCACGCTACGGCCATAGTGCCGCACACCCAACGGGAACAAGCAAACATGAGGGCCGCGCTCAAGGTGGCTCGGGAGCTGCTACGATGACGGCTGATGGAGAGCGGCCGGGATGCATTGCTGGAGCGCGTCGCCGAGCTAATGGACGCTGCAGCCTTGGGAGCACCGCCCTTCTGCTCCATGCTTACGCCTCAGGCCATGGCCAGATCACATGGTGGGCCTCGCCGCGCCCGCGTGCCCCCAGGTGCGCCAGGAGGCTTCATCGACACCGGCGCGACCAGCAGCACCGGACGCCCAATCGCACCCGCGCCACCTCCGATGAGCGCGGGCACGAGCGTTACCACCTGCGGCCCTAGCGGAGTGCCGCCCTACCATCCTCAGGGCGGCGCGCTGGGCCAGGCAATGTGGAGCGTGGGGCACTTTGGCGAGGTCTTTGGGGCGATGGCCTTGGAGGCCTACGTGCCCCGCGTGATGGACCAGGAGTATGCACTGGAAGACGACCCTGGCTCGTTCCTCGAGCCAGGCTGGGGGGAGGAGGCTCTAGAAGCTGGGGCCTTCCAGGAGCCCCTCGGGAGCCTCGCCAACCATGCCGATGACAACAGCTACAGGGTACCACTAATCTCTCAGGAGCAAGCTTACGCTAACCATGGGTCGCAGGAGGATTAGGTCACAACGGCGGATGGCGGCCCCAGCTCAACGGCCTCTCTTCCACCAAGAGGAGTGCACTGGGGGCTATAGGGGCGGAGCCGGGAGTAAGGTCCCTTCCCTCATCGCGCGGAGCAGGGCATCCCCCGGAGGTAGTCCCTCTGTCGGGGAGGTGCTGGTGAGCCTACCCCTGGCAGAGGACCCGTGGTCGCCGAGGGCGTTGTTGGCGTCCCCTTTGCCCCTTGGCTTCGTCCTGATTTCTGGACGCACCAATGGTGGTCGAGGGTGGCGCAAGGCGGGGCCCTCGTCTGGCAATATGAAGTAAGGCTCGCGCCTGTGAAGATCTCCGCTCGTGACACTCACGTAATAATGAGTGGGGCTATACACGCCCCGGAGTCTCAGGAGTGCCGCCCTCGAGCCTTGGGGGCTCCCTCCCACGTCTTAGTGGCAGCACTTAGCTCCGCGCTGGTGAGAAGACAAGAAGACTAGACTAGGTGCCGGACGCGGCTATTTGCTTTTAATGTCTTTTCTCTAGCCATGTTTTCTGGCTTTGGATTTAAATTTGAAGTTGAATTTTCATTGGTATGCGCAGGGGGTGCCTTTTCTCATTTGTACGATTTCTTGCAATCTCGTTCCTTGCCCTGATTAGGGGTTCGCACCTGCTGCCTCCCCCCTCGCGAGCTCCTCGCGAGCGGGGGCCGGGCGCGGCGCACGCGCGCTGCATGCACATCCTTCCATGACTGGCGCTTGCTTCTCACGAGGCCCTCTTGGATGGATCGGCAGGCCCCTCAGAAGCTCACGACCTCACGAGACGGTCGGGAACTGGCCCTGACTAAGGTAAACTGCAGCAGTAAGCTCGCGGGGGACTCGCGGGCTCATTAAAACACATCTCCAGCTTGGCCTAAGGAATAGAGGTAGTAATCTGTTTACATGAGGGGATCCCCCTCCCAAAATGCTCTTACAACTTTCGGGGCCGTGCCCGAGCTTTCACATGCAGGATCAATGATAGGGAAGCACGGGCTTAATCGGACATATCTCTCACCGCGTCCTCCAGGTCGCCCTCAGACGCGTCGCTAGCATCGCCGTCACCATCGCTGGCATCACCATCACCATCACTGGCATCACTGTCACCATTGCCGGCGTCGCCCACACCATCGTCGACCACGTCACCTTCATCCTCCGCGACCACCACTGCGTCGGCCTTGGAGGTGAAGGCCCTGACTAGAGCATCCACATTGTCTTCTACCCAGTGCGCCAGGTTGCCCTGGATGGCCTCATGCACAGGGGCAATGGCGGCATCAAAATCGAAGTTGGGGTAGGTGTTCTGGAGGTGGCTGAAGACACGGGAGAGCGCACGCCTGAGCAGGCCGCGGCCCCTCTCTTCAACAAGCTCGTGAGCCCTCTCGGATCGATTCTCCAGGCGTGTCACCACATCAGTGAAGAAGAGGAGGTGACTGGCGTGATCATTCGAGTGGGATGAGGAGCATCTTCGTCGCAGATGGTGCCCAACGCCGTGTTGGCTCTGATCCTGAGACTTTGGAGCATGTCAGCGTGCTCGCGCTCCAGCGTCCGCTGCCGGAGCGCTTCCTCCCTGCTCTGCTACGCGAGGACTCGACGCTGGCGACCCGCTGCTAAAGAGAAAGCAACTTGGTGCGGGCGGAAGCCAGCTCATCTTGCACTGAGATCAGGGCGGCTGCGGCGGCTTGCTCGTGTTGTCCCGCCTCAGCCAACCCCGGCTTAAGGGCAGTAGTCCTGCCCACTTCTTCGGCTTCCACGAGCTTTAGCTTCAAGTCGTACCTGCCCACAAGATCTGTGTGAGCCTCGGCCACCCGGTGATCGACCTCCTCCTGGGCCTTGGCCTCGCGCGCGCCGACAACATCCTCCGCATGGGCGACTTGGCGCTCCCTCGTCTCCAACCGCTCAAGCTCAAGGCTGCGCTCCATGGCTTCCAGCGGAAGCGCTTCCTCGCACCTCAGGATCTCTTCCTCCTCGGTAGGCGTCCCCTTCATCGATTCTAGGGCGGCCTTACGCGCCTCCACTTGCTGCTCCAGGGAGGCACTCTAGGCTTGGAGCTCCCACGCGCGTTTCTCTGCGATCTCGCGGCGACGAACGGCTTCCCGGGCTTCTTCCAAGGCTCAAGCGCAGGCCTCGCACGAGGACGCAAGAGACGCCTCGGCCTTCGCATTATTAAGCTTGCACTAGTGGCACCCGAGGTTGGTGGCCACCTTTAGTTTATGCCACTCCTCCATCAGCCGAAGACCCTCGACCTAGAGGCGCGCGTCTACATCCATGAGTTCTCTGCCAAGCCGGCTCATCGCGCCCATCGCCTCCCGAAAGAGCTCGTGGCGGACGACACTCCGTTCGTCCGCAAACTTGAGCACGCGGCCGATTCCGTCCTCCACAGCGGGGGTCACCGACGGGATCCGGAGTGGCTCGCTCCCTTTTCGCAGGAGGCTGGGGGCTGCCCCCCCCCCCCCCCCCCCCCGGATCGCCGATTGGGCTTCGGCGGGAGCCCGGTTGAGTTGAGGCTCGCAACTCGAAGAAGAAACCAAGGCCGAAGCCATCCAGCCACCATCTACAACCGAAGGAGGATCCCTTGGCACACTCGTCGCACCCCCGGCGAGGCCACGAAGAAGAGACGGCAGGAGCACAGGCTCGAGGCACCAAGCTAGCGTGTCTGCCTCTCCGGCCGACCTCGCGCCAGGGGAAGCATGCTGGCTTGGGACGCTCAAAGCCAACGAGAGATCCGAGGCAGGAAAGGTTGCTTCCTGGGAGGCTTCATGGCCATAGCAGATGGGATCCTAAAGCGCCACCGTCAGGAAGGGAAGCGGTACTCGAGGAATTACAAAGATAAGGTACTTACTCATCTATGGCAATGTACTTCCTCTGTTTCAATGGCCGGAAGGCGCCACTGCTGCAGCTTGGGGACCCCTTCCTTTTGCGGAGCGCATCGAAGTCTACACGAAGCCGGCCGAAGCGTTGGATGTGGCGACCAGCGCAGGGCGCGGCTGGTGAAGCGCCCTCAGGAGCGCCAAGCTGGGGAGAGCCATCGGGTTCCTCCTCGCGACGACCTCCTGAGGCCTCGGGAGCTTCAACCTCAGGAGCAGTAGATTGCGTCACCCCCTCAACCGCCACCCCAAACAAGAGTCACGGGCTCCCGGAGATGGCGCCTCAGGAGCCACGGGCGGCGTCGACACCTTGGCACCCGCGCCTCCGGCCTCTAGTGGTGCTTGCCACCCTGCGTCCACTCTTGGGGCAAGTTCAGCGCCGACGACAAGGAGGGGAACCATGGTGACGGGGTTCTCGTGGGACCCCTCAAGGTCGACCGGATGTAGCCCCCATTCGTCAAAGGGGGGCATCTGCCCCGCGAACTCCACCCTGTTTGAGCAACGATATAAGAGACAGCCCTCTAGTGGCATATCGGCTGGCGAGGGGTCGCCCGCCAGGACCTCGAGGTGCGACAGATTGGGGATCTAGGTGCAGCATATGAATCTAGTAATGAGAAAGTACGGCGTTGAAGAAGGCGGAGAAGGGAGGGACCAGGCCGGCCCACAGGGCGTCAATGAAGAATTGGACCTCGGTGGCTGTTCTATCGATAGAAGCTCGGGACGTGGGCTAGGCCACTGTCTCTCCCCATTCATTGAAGCTGGTGGCGAGTGCAAGGAGGACCTTCTCCATGGCCTCCTGGTTGAGCACCCGCGATCAGCCGATGGCGGGCTCGACGGCCAAAGGCGGGCTGGCTGAGGACAGGGGCTTCTTCCCTTTCTCCGTCCGGTTCGGCGCCATGGCGATGGAGAGGACTGAGCTTAGGTCGGATTGGGAGAGGAAGTTGAGGTTCGAAGAAGTGGAGGAGTCAGGGAATGTGTTGCCAGCAATAGGGAAATAACCGTGTGGACATCGTGGCCGCCTAGCCAGGCGGATATCACGGCTGCGTGGGGACGCAGGGCCGCCCACGTCCAATCGATCGCTACGCGTCGAGCGGGGCCGCAGGCTATTGGGGCCCGCGGCGCTCTGCACTTTCCCTTTCGCTTCGCCTAGAAGCCAAGTCTGAGCGCGCCTTGGGCCCGGGGGCTACTTTCGGTGTTCTGGGAACGGGGGTCCCCAGACTTGCCTGCCTGCAGCCCGCTGCATGGCTCCACCAGCGGCCCTGTACGGCCCGTCTTCACCAGCAAACACTCAAGACCCTCGCGAGGGGCCAAGCCTCCCGAGGCGGACGACACAAGACCTCCTCGGGGGCTGCTTCACCAGGCAGGCTCGCGAGGGGCGGAGAGATCAAGGGAAGGGGCACCTCGCGAGGTCTCTGTGATGCAAGCCATGACGATCAAGGCCAGGCAGGCGCCAGCGAGTGCAGTGTCCTCATTTCCTCTTTGGTGCTAAAGAGGCAAGCGCATGCGAGGAGTCTCGAGGCATCAGGCAAAGGTTTCCATATCGGTGCAACAAGACAGAGACCAGCAGGACGGCAGGACGAAGGTCACCGCGGATCCTAAGACGGCGTCACCACCAGAGCCTTTGGCAGGCAAAGGCTACTTTTGTCAGGATAACTTGTACTAGTTGTCCCCCTTCGAATTTGGCCATTGTGGGATCCCTTCCCGCTCAATATTTGGGAAGAGGACCAGGGCCTCTATAGAGAGGACTAGCCACCACCGTAGAGGGACATATTAGATCGGGGCCATTCCATCCATAGCCTCGCACAAGTTCGCCAAGAACAAGAACACCTCTCCTTATGTAACGCCCTCGATGCGGCTATATCTCCCACGTGTCGAAGCACGACTTAGAGGCATAACCGCATTGAAAGCGATGTCGCAAGTGAGGTAATCTTCACACAACCCATGTAATACATAAGGGAAAGGGATACATAGTTGGCTTACAATCGCCACTTCACACAAATACATGAATAAAGCATTACATCATCTAGATACAATCAAGGTCCGACTACGGAACCAAAATAAAAGAAGAACCCCAAATGCGACAAGGCCCCCGAGCGACCCCAACTGGGCTCCACTACTGATCAACTGGAAACGGAACAACACAAAGGACAAGATCTTCATCGAGCTCCTCCTGATCTTGGTTGTGTCATCTACACGGACTCATCGGCACCTGCAACCTGGATTTTGGAAGTATCTGTGAGCCACGGGGACTCAGCAATCTCGCACCCTCGCGATCAAGACTATTTAAGCTTATGGGTAAGGTAAAGGTATGAGGTGGAGCTGCAGCAAGCGACTAGCATATATGGTGGCTAACCTGTTCGCAAAAGAGAGCGAGAAGAGACGACAAAGCACGATCGAGAAAATATGATCAAGAAGTGATCCTAGAACAACCTACGTCAAGCATAACTCCAACACCGTGTTCACTTCTCGGACCCCGCCGAGAAGAGACCATCACGGTTACACACGCGGTTGATGTGTTTTAATTAAGGTCAACTTCAGGTTTTCTACAACCGGACATTAACAAATTCCCATCTGCCCATAACCGCGGGCACGGCTTTCGAAAGTTCAAATCCCTGCAGGGGTGTCCCAACTTAGCCCATCACAAGCTCTCACGGTCAACGAAGGATAATCCTTCTAGCGGGAAGACCCGATCAGGCTCGGAATCCCGGTTACAAGACATTTCGACAATGGTAAAACAAGACTAGCAAGACCACCCATATGTGCCGACAAATCCCGATAGGAGCTGCACATATCTTGTTCTCAGGGCACACCGGATGAGCAAGACGTCGGGTGGGCCAGCCCAGAGTTGCCCCTGGTAGCTCCGGACATCGCTCGGTTGGACCAACACTCAGAGGAGCATTGGCCCGGGGGGGTTAAAATAAAGATGACCCTTGGGGTGGCTTAACCCAAGGGAAAAAGAGGCTAGGTGGCGAATGGTAAAACCAATGTTGGGCCTTGCTGGAGGAGTTTTATTCAAGGCGAACTATCAAGGGGTTCCCATTTTAACCCAACCGCATAAGGAACGCAAAATCCGGGAACATAGCACCGATATGACGGAAACTAGGGCCGCAAGAGTGGAACAAAACACCAGGCATAAGGCCGATCCTTCCACCCTTTACCAAGTATATAGATGCATTAATTAAATAAAAGATATTGTGATATCCCGACAAAAAATCCATGTTCCAACATGGAACAAGCTTCAAACTTCACCTGCAACTAACAACGCTATAAGAGGGGCTGAGCGAAGCGGTAACATAGCCAAACATTGGTTTGCTAGGACAAGGTGGGTTAGAGGCTTGGTTCAACAATATGGGAGGCATGATAAGCAAGTGGTAGGTATCGCAGCATAGGCATAGCAAAAGAGCGAGCAACTATCAAGCAAAGATAGAAGTGATTTCGAGGGTATGGTCATCTTGCCTGAAATCCTGCAAGGAAGAAGAACTAGTCCATGAAGAAGACAAACGGACGTAGTCGAACGGGTCCTCACAAACGCGACGTTACCGGAACCAACCCGAAGAAGCAAACACCAGAAAGAAGCACACAACATAGTAAACAAACCACACATGAACATGGTATGATATGCGAGATGCGGTATGCGATGCATATGCATGATTTGACAAGGAATGAATGAACCTGGCCTCAACTTGGAAATCCAAGTGTTCCACTGGAAAGGTGAGATGAAATCGCTTGAAAACGATATAAAGAACGCCTGAATCGGAGTCACGGTTTGGAAATGGCAAGCAATTCAAATATGACACCGGTCTGCGATATACAGCAAGTAGCCATCTAAATGCATCGAGATAATTAAGCTACAGCACTCAAACATGGCAACAAAATACATGGCAGGGATCCATTCATTATGCTTGACAAAAGATGAACACTGAGCTACGGCCAATTCATCCATTAACAGGTTCAAACAAGCATGGCAAAAGAGCAATTGGTAAACAGGTTTCAGACTTAGTGAAATTAACACTAGCCTGGAATTTCAGATCAGGTAGCACACTTTGGAGCAATAAAACTGTATGCTACAGGAACTTAACATGGCAAAGTAAAGCATGGCATGGAGCTACCCAAAGAGCTTAACAAAAGTCCCTTAGTGACCTTGAGCCAAAAGGGATCAGAGAATACAATTGCAAGCATGTGAACATGGCAAAAACATAAACAGTTTACAGACTTAGAGAAAAACCGGAGCATGCAAATCAGATACCATGTAGGCATGTTTACGAGCTCGATGCACTCACTATAGAGCAAGGCATGCCAATCTAAGCATACACCCATCAAGAGTACACATTATATAAGCTAGACATGGCAATAACAACAACATAGCATGCACGGATCAACAACAACATCCTCGGCAAAATCGCTAACAAGTAGACAATCTGCCCAGATTCACGAAATAGCAAAAGTAGAGCTCGATTGACTCAAGTTAGGTTGCTCCATAATTGCAAACAAAGACATGGATGGATAGAGCACCACAAGATTAACAAAACATCCTTACTGGTCCTCCTCAAAAGAGGCACGAATCACTAGGAAACAACATGAACATATGGCATATTGATAAAAACAGATCAAGGACTTGGTGAAATTCTGAGTCCCTGAAATCAGCATTAACAAATGCACCACTTTGCAAGCTTGTGCTAATCACCACACATATCACCAAAATACATGGATAGCACCTCTGGAAAGATGGCATGGCATATAACAAAACACATGTAGAGCTCAGGGGCATATCATGCACACAATAATCATGGCAAAAATGACAAATAGCTATTTGGTGCAGCAGATCTGACAATTAACTCAAATAGCTCTCTTCCAAAATCATTTCGGGCATCAAGATGAGCTCAAATGAAAATGATGCAATGAGAAGAAATGATGTACGCTCTGAGACGAACATTTTGATATGCTACAAGCGCAAAACTGAGCTACGGATGCAAAGTTACGGCATGATGAACATGGGGATTTGAATCTGGAAATCTCGGGGACTTAGTAGAAATTATACCCTCGAGGTAAAAGTCAACGGAACCGGATGAAGCGGGATGGCGAGATCCGGGACGCGGCGCGGCGTCGTTTGGTTCGGGGGAGTGGTGGATCTCATCCCACTCCCCGGATCCGGCCGGACTTCGAATTCCGGTGAGGCGAGGGCGAGAAAGGACGGCGGCGGGGCGGCGCTTGCTCCGGCGATGCGATGGCGGGAGACGGCAGTGGTCGACGCTGGCGAACGGAGGCGGTGGCCGGGCGGCGTGCTGCGGCGGATGACGTCGGCCGGCGAGCTCGGGCGGCGCGGCGTTGCGCGGGGACAGAGAAGCAGCGGCGCGGCGGCGGAGATCCGGTGGCGCGGAGCAACTGCGGTGACCGGGTGCGAAGAAGACGACGGGCGGATGGCGCGGCTCGGTCGGGAGGGCGGCGCGGCGGATCCTGGCCGGGCGGGCCGAATCTAGGCGTCTCGGGCCCGGGGGCGCGGGGACGGCGGTGGCGACAAGTGGCGGCCCCTGAGTGGCTGAGGCGGCAGGGAAGCTGACGTGGCGACGCCTGATTCGCCGGAGTGAGGTGGCGGAGGCAGCGGACATGTCCGGGCGGTGGGCGGTTTTTGTCCGGCGGCGCAAGGGGATGAAGCTAGGGTTTCATCTGCGCGGATTTCGGGAGGGGAGCACAAATATATAGGTAGAGGGAGCTAGGTGAGTCCAAATGAGGTGCGGTTTTCGGCCATGCGATCGTGATCGAACGACTGAGATGATGGAGAGGGTTTAGGTGGGTTTTGGGCCAAATCGGAAGGGTGTTGGGCTACAACACACACGAGGCCTTCTCGGTCCCTCGGTTAACCGTTGGAGCATGAAACGAAGTCCAAATGGTACGAAACTTGACAGGCAGTCTACCGGTAGTAAACCAAGGCCGCTTGGCAAGTCTCGGTCCAATTCGGAAATGTTTAACACCCGCACACGAAAAGAGGTAGAAAGGGACACCGGGTGACATAGGAGCGCCGTATTGCAAAACGGGCAATGGGAAAAATGCTCGGATGCATGAGACAAACATGTATGCAAAAGAAATGGACATGATGACATGATATGCAATGCATGACACGCAAGCAATGACAAGGCAACAACAATGAATAACTGGACGACACCTGGCACATCGGTCTCGGGGCGTTACAACACTCCACCACTACGAGAGGATCTCGTCCCGAGATCTAGAATGGCACCGGGGGGAAACGGAAGAGAAAGATAAGAGGTAAAACTAAGTTGCTTCTTTGACAGACGATTGAACCCAAAGAACCTTGCAAGGTTGAGCAAATTTGAATGAAAGAATACAACGAAGATGAACAAAGTTGCAAACACTCTGGTAGGGAAGATTAACAAGGAAGAACAAATTCGGACAGCACTCCAGTTGAAAAGAGATATGAAACTTGATACGATGAGAGAACTTGAGCAAAGGGCACAACACTCCGGTTAAAAGGTTAAGCATGAAAAGAACATGATCTTTGACAAAACGAGACGATGGGTGAAAATAACAACATCATAATGCCTCCGGAACGAAAGAATAGAAGATAGATAATTGAAATGGAGAATTGAGAAGAAAATGCCAACTTCTACCTCAAATGAGCTTGAAAGCATCTTTAGGAGATGGGTCGAATGGAATTATTGGAAAACCAACAGCGAATAGGATAAGCTTGATATGTACTTATAGGAGACATCTCAAAATATGAGGTGACAACCTGCCACTCACGGGAATATAATTGGATTGGTATGAACAAGGAGACGAGAAAGCTATTACACCGGGAGGATAGATGAAGAAATTGGATCATTTATGAGCACCATAAATAGCAACAATCCTTAGGGAAGGCTTTAGGTGAACAATTACCCTAGATAACTCCAATGACGAGATTGATGGATTTAAAATACCTCATTCTTAATAATATGTGAATCATGAAACATGAGTTCAAATTATCAAGAATGACATAATACCACCTCCGATAATATGGTAGAAAGAATTTGCACTCCGGATTGCAAGATGAAGAATGCTTGAGCTCCTGTGAAAAGAATCTCAATGGAAACTTCAAGAAGGAATTAAATCCTTGATTAACCATCATGTAGCACCTTCATGAAGAACTCCGGTAACAAAAGAAATGATCAATCGTAATGGAGGATGAAAAGAATAAGGTTGAAGCCTTGCAATGATTTAAATGAATCTCCGTGGTGATGTTATTGCGAGAGCTTGGAACTCCGGAAAAAGAGAAGATGAACAATTGAAATCAGGAATTTGATGAGCCTCCGGAATAGGGAATTGAGTTCAGTCGATTAAACAAGAATAAGAATTACATTATACTTATCCTTCACCAATTTAAATTGATGACAAGCAACGGATTTGGCATACTACTTATTCTCGTAGAAAGGATTAAGATAGATATAACGTCAACTTGGGAAGGTCGTCAACGAACCACTGGTAGGATTGGAACAACGAATGAATTGATATGATGAAGAAGGAAGAGAACTCTTGAGCAAACCACCGTAAGAATTAAAAAAGAACGAATAAAAGATAACGAATCACCGGGAAGAATTTGCAAATGAACGAAGATGCTTGAGAGAATCTAGATACATGAGAACAAAGGGATCATGAACTGATTAGAGATCACTTGAACGAAGCACCGGTAAGATTTGGAGAACCATAGCTGAAAGCCGAGAATGAATAAGTCTCCTAAAATGATGGGCTCCGGATGATCAAACTGAAAAGGCTCCTGGATTGCTCCGGAAGGATGAAAAGAGTATCTCACAATCGAAAATAATTATGAGAGGATGGCAACAAACTAGAATCACGAATCTTGAAGAGAATGGAGCAAGATTAAAGAGAAAATCTTCTTCGGTCTTCAAATCCGAGAATGACGATGAGAAACAACACCATAAATTATTAAGGCACACCGGAATGAAGAATGGCAAAGTTGATCCAATGATGAAAAGAATTTGAAAGATCTTGGAGAAACACATCTGACTGATGATAATTCATTCTTACGTCAAACTTTAGAAGATTTGAGAAAAACTCCGGTAAAATAAGAAGAGTCAGGTAAGATCCTAGAGAAAGACCTGTGGGTTAGGGCCCACTCAAAAGATACACCGTTGAACTATTTGAAGGAGAGATTGCACCGTTGAATTAAATGGCTTGAATGGGATAATAACCTCGAAATAGGTTGAACGGATCTTGGATGACAAGACGAGCCTTCTGAGATATCTTCAGGGCACCGGAACAAATGAATAGCAAGACATGAATGATTATGAGGTACACCGGCATGAGAAAACATTGAAATATGGAAAAGAATATGATTACACCGAAAGCTTGAATTGAATCCATCGGAGAAGAAAAATGAGTGAGGAATGACGAACTAGAAGAGCATCTTCTTGTGAACCACCGGGTAGAACATTGATTGACAAGAAAGAAGAGACTTCACATGAATAAAAGGATGCTTGATTAGGAAATCTGAGTCCTTGAGGAAAAAGGGTGGGTGGGCGGGAAAAACAAAGGTAACTTGGAGACGGATGAAACAAACACCGTTGAGAAGAACTGATACTTGATCTTGCGGATGTTGAAATGATCGGATCCACTTGAAGAGAAACACACCGGTTGACAAGGATTGACAAAAACAATCTTGATGATCAAGAAGGATTAGCATTTGCATCGGAGTATGAGAACAACATTAGAGAAGGTATGGAATCAACATTTGACTTCGAAGCAACTAGAATACCACAACTCGAAGCAAAACAAAAGATTGGCTTGCAGAATAAGCCAGAACAAACATATGATAGAGATTTCATCCGAAGTTTTCGTGGTGGGGCCTACACGGGCTCGATCGTACAGCACCATCATGTACAAGGCAGTGCACATGACATACGAAGCGTCCCCGAGTCGGCATAGCCAAGGACTCTTTAAGACACAACGAGACCACTGTAAAACCAACCGTGAATAGGCGGACCACTAGACGTCGAACCCCAATTTCATATCATACATCTGTCGGAAAGATATCCTAAGAGCTACTTGAATTCCCACTTATAAACTCCCGAAATTTTTCGGTTATGCAATCAGGTGTTGGGGATACAGGGGAAGCATAATATCTCACCCAAAACTAACAAATCCTACATCCAGCTGTATCCATCCTTCAACACATAACCAAGAAATCTTTGGAAATCATCTACCTCAACCTTTGAAAAGCATCTGTTATACAAGTTATGGCAATACTCCCGAACTCCCGCCCCAGTACTGGGTGGCATCGAGGTTATCTCACCAACAACTGCATAAAAGAGATTTTCGATGTCGGTGTACTAAACTCAGGTATTCCAGAACTACAACGATAAAATTGTGACGACAACACCTCGGAGCTCAACTCCCCGGACACTGCCACAACCCCTAAATGACAGGAGGCACCAAGAACAATGTTCTCGTCACAAATCCATCGGAATGATTCCAAGATACCCGCGTGATCCTAAATTTTTTTAGTGAAATTTGAGAAGAGAAGAGACAAAACTCTACGTCAGGATGCCTTACCGCGATGAAAGGACTGGGGAGTAAAAAGAATTCCTAAACTCTCCGATATATAAATCCTAAATGACTCAAAACATTTTTCTAGACTCAACTCGGCCGCTAATTCGATCAAGCAGAGAGGCTCCTAAGGTCGGGGAAGGCTCTGATACCAACTTGTAACGCCCTCGATGCGGCTATATCTCGCACGTGTCGAAGCACGACTTAGAGGCATAACTGCATTGGAAGCGATGTCGCAAGTGAGGTAATCTTCACACAACCCATGTAATACATAAGGGAAAGGGATACATAGTTGGCTTACAATCGCCACTTCACACAAATACATGAATAAAGCATTACATCATCCAGATACAATCAAGGTCCGACTACGGAACCAAAATAAAAGAAGAACCCCAAATGCGACAAGGCCCCCGATCACCCCAACTGGGCTCCACTACTGATCAACTGGAAACGGAACAACACAAAGGACAAGATCTTCATCGAGCTCCTCCTGAGCTTGGTTGCGTCATCTGCATGGACTCATCGGCACCTGCAAGCTGGATTTTGGAAGTATCTATGAGCCACGGGGACTCAGCAATCTCGCACCCTCGCGATCAAGACTATTTAAGCTTATGGTTAAGGTAAAGGTATGAGGTGGAGTTGCAGCAAGCGACTAGCATATATGGTGGCTAACCTGTTCGCAAAAGAGAGCGAGAAGAGACGGCAAAGCACGATCGAGAAACTATGATCAAGAAGTGATCCTAGAACAACCTACGTCAAGCATAACTCCAACACCGTGTTCACTTCTCGGACTCCGTCGAGAAGAGACCATCACGGTTACACACGCGGTTGATGTGTTTTAATTAAGGTCAACTTCAGGTTTTCTACAACCAGACATTAACAAATTCCCATCTGCCCATAACCGCGGGCACGGCTTTCGAAAGTTCAAATCCCTGCAGGGGTGTCCCAACTTAGCCCATCACAAGCTCTCACGGTCAACGAAGGATATTCCTTCTAGCGGGAAGACCCGATCAGGCTCGGAATCCCGATTACAAGACATTTCGACAATGGTAAAACAAGACCAGCAAGACCACCCAGATGTGCCGACAAATCCCGATAGGAGCTGCACATATCTCGTTCTCAGGGCACACCATATGAGCAAGATGTCGGGTGGGCCAGCCCAGAGTTGCCCCTGGTAGCTCCGGACATCGCTCGGTTGGACCAACACTCAGAGGAGCACTAGCCCGGGGGGGGGGGTTAAAAAATAAAGATGACCCTTGGGCTGGCCTAACCCAAGGGAAAAGGAGGCTAGGTGGCGAATGGTAAAACCAATGTTGGGCCTTGCTGGAGGAGTTTTATTCAAGGCGAACTGTCAAGGGGTTCCCATTATAACCCAACCGCGTAAGGAACGCAAAATCCGGGAACATAACACCGATATGACGGAAACTAGGGCGGCAAGAGTGGAAGAAAACACCAGGCATAAGGTCGAGCCTTCCACCCTGTACCAAGTATATAGATGCATTAATTAAATAAAAGATATTGTGATATCCCAACAAAAAATCCATGTTCCAACATGGAACAAGCTCCAAACTTCACCTTCAACTAACAACGCTATAAGAGGGGCTGAGTGAAGCGGTAACATAGCCAAACAACGGTTTGCTAGGACAAGGTGGGTTAGAGGCTTGGCTCAACAATATGGGAGGCATGATAAGCAAGTGGTAGGTATCACAACATAGGCATAGCAAAAGAGTGAGCAACTATCAAGCAAAGATAGAAGTGATTTCGTGGGTAAGGTCATCTTGCCTGAAATCCCGCAAGGAAGAAGAACGAGTCCATGAAGAAGACAAACGGACGTAGTCGAACGGGTCCTCACAAACGCGACGTTACCGGAACCAACCCGAAGAAGCAAACACCGGAAAGAAGCACACAACATAGTAAACAAACCACACATGAACATGGTATGATATGCGCGATGCGGTATGCGATGCATATGCATGATTTGACAAGGAATGAATGAACCTGGCCTCAACATGGAAATCCAAGTGTGCCATTGGAAAGGTGAGATGAAATCACTTGAAAACGATATAAAGAACGCCGGAATCGGAGTCACGGTTTGGAAATGGCGAGCAATTCAAATATGACACCGGTCTGCGATATACAGCAAGTAGCCATCTAAATGCATCGAGATAATTAAGCTACAACAAACAAACATGGCAACAAAATACATGGCAGGTATCCATTCATTATGCTTGACAAAAGATGAACACCGAGATACGGCCAATTCATCCATTAACAGGTTCAAACAAGCATGGCAAAAGAGCAATTGGTAAACAGGTTTCAGACTTAGTGAAATTAACACTAGCCTAGAATTTCAGATCAGCTAGCACACTTTGGAGCAATAAAACTATATGCTACAGGAACTTAACATGGCAAAGTAAAGCATGGCGTGGAGCTACCCAAAGAGCTTAACAAAAGTCCCTTAGTGACCTTGAGCCAAAAGGGATCAGAGAATACAATTGCAAGCATGTGAACATCGCAAAAACATAAACAGTTTACAGACTTAGAGAAAAACTGGAGCATGCAAATCAGATACCAAGTAGGCATGTTTACAAACTCGATGAACTCACTATAGAGCAAGGCATGACAATCTAAGCATACACCCATCAAGAGTACGCATTATATAAGCTAGACATGGCAATAACAACAACATAGCATGCACGGATCAACAACAACATCCTCGGCAAAATCGCTAACAAGTAGACAATCTGTCCAGATTCACGAAATAGCAAAAGTACAGCTCGATTGACTCAAGCTAGGGTGCTCCATAATTGCAAACAAAGACATGGATGGATAGAGCACCACAAGATTAACAAAACAACCTTAATGGTCCTCCTCAAAAGAGGCACGGATCACTAGGAAACAACATGAACATATGGCATATTGATAAAAACAGATCAAGGACTTGGTGAAATTCTGAGTCCCTGAAATCAGCATTAACGAATGCACCACTTTGCAAGCTTGTGCTAGTCACCACACATATCACAAAGATACATGGATAGCACCTCTAGAAAGATGGCATGGCATATAACAAAACACATGTAGAGCTCAGGGCAAAAATGACAAATAGCTATTTGGTGCAGCAGATCTGACAATTAACTCAAATAGCTCTCTTCCAACAGCATTTCGGGCATCGAGATGAGCTCAAATGAAAATGATGCAATGAGATGAAATTATGTACTCTTTGAGACGAACATTTTGATATGCTACACGCGCAAAACGGAGCTACGGATGCAAAGTTACAGCATGATGAACATGGGCATTTGAATATGGAAATCTCGGGGACTTAGTAGAAATTATACCCTCGAGGTAAAAGTCAACAGAACCGGACGAAGCGGGATTGTGAGACCCGGGACGCTGGGCGGCGCCGTTTGGTTCGGGGGAGTGGTGGATCTCATCCCACTCCCCGGATCCGGCCGGACTTCGAACTTCGGCGAGGCGAGGGCGAGAAAGGACGGCGCTTGCTCCGGCGATGCGGTGGCGGGAGACGATGGTGGTCGACGCCGGTGAACGGAGGCGGTGGCCGGGCGACGTGCCGCGGCGGACGACGTCGGCCGGCGAGCTCGGGCGGCGCGGCGTTGCGCGGGGACGGAGAAGCAGCGGTGCGGCGGCGGAGATCCGGTGGCGCAGAGCAACTCCAGTGACCGGGCGCGAAGAAGAAGACGGGCGGATGGCGTGGCTCGGTTGGGAGGGCGGCGCGGCGGATCCGGGCCAGGCGGGCTGGATCTGGGCATCTCAGGCCTGGGGGCGCGGGGACGGCGGCGGCGACAAGTGGCAGCCCCTGAGTGGCTGAGGCGGCAGGGAAGCTGACGTGGCGACGCCTGATTCGCCGGAGTGAGGTGGCGGAGGCGGCGGACATGTCCGGGCGGTGGGCAGTTTTTGTCCGGCGGCGCGAGGGGAAGAAGCTAGGGTTTCATCTACGCGGATTTCGGGAGGGGAGCACAAATATATAGGTAGAGGGAGCTAGGAGAGTCCAATTGAGGTGCGGTTTGCGGCCACGCGATCGTGATCGAACGACCGAGATGATGGGGAGGGTTTAGGTGGGTTTTGGGCCAAATTGTAAGGGTGTTGGGCTGCAACACACACGAGGCCTTCTCGGTCCCTCGGTTAACCGTTCGAGCATCAAACGAAGTCCAAATGGTACGAAACTTGATAGGCGGTCTACCGGTAGTAAACCAAGGCCGCTTGGCAAGTCTCGGTCCAATCTGGAAATGTTTAATACCCGCACACGAAAAGAGGTAGAAAGGGACACCGGGTGACATAGGAGCGCCGGATTGCAAAACGGACAACGGCAAAAATGCTCGGATGAGTGAGACGAACATGTATGCAAAAGAAATGCACATGATGACATGATATGCAATGCATGACACGCAAGCAATGACAAGGCAACAACAACGAATAACTGGACGACACATGGCACATCGGTCTCGGGGCGTTACACCTTAGGAGGTTGTTCTTCCCTTGTAACTGTTCATCCACAGCCCAAGAGGCAATCCACCACACCACACTGGAGTAGGGTATTACACCACATCGGTGGCCCGAACCATTATAAACTCTTGTGTCTCGTGTTCTTTGGGTTCTTTGAGCTAGGCCGTGAGATCATGATGTGCGCGAGCTAGAGATGGGGGAGAGATCTTCGTGCGCACCCCAGTGTTCGAACCTCAAGGGTTTTGCCGGAACCCGAAATCCGATAAAAGGTATATTTGATATACATGTTATTGATGTGTACTTTACTAGTGTTCATAGTAACCCCAGGGTATTTGATACCGGTTCAGTTGCTAAGATTAGTAACTCGAAACAAGAGTTGCCAAAATGAACACAGACTAGTTAAGGGCGAGGTGACGATGTGTGTTGGAAATGATTCCAAGGTTGATATGATCACCATTGCACACTCCCTTTACCTTCGGGATTAGTGTTGGACCTAAATAAATGTTATTTGGTGTTTGCGTTGAGCTTGAATATGATTGAATCATGTTTATTGCTATACGATTATTCATTTAAGTCAGAGAATAATTGTTGTTCTGTTTACATGAATAAAACCTTCTATGGTCATACACACAATGTAAATGGTTTATTGAATCTCGATCATAGTGATATACATATTCATAATATTTATGCCAAAAGATGCAAAGTTGATAATGATAGTGCAACATATTTGTGGCACTGTCGTTTAGGTCATATTGGTGTAAAGCGCACGAATAAACTCCATGCAGATGGACTGTTGGAATCACTTGATTATGAATCATTTGATACTTGTGAACCATGCCTCATGGGCAAGATGATTGAAATTCCATTCTCTGGAACAATGGAGCAAGCTAGTGACTTATTGGAAATAATACATACCATATATGCGGTCAGATGAGTGTTGAGGCACATGACGGGTATCGTTATTTTCTGACCTTCACAGATGATTTGAGCAGATATGGGTATATCTACTTAATGAAACACAAGTTTGAAACATTTGAAAAGTTCAAAGAATTTTAGAGTGAAGTGGAGAATCATCGTAACAAGAAAATAAAGTTTCTACAATCTAATCGTAGAGGTGACTATTTGAGTTATGAGTTTGGCCTTCATTTAAAACAATGTGAAATTCTTTCACAACTCATGCCACCTCGAACACCACAGCGTAATGGTGTGTCCGAATGTCGTAATTGTACTTTATTAGATATCATTACAAAAAAAGATACATCCTTGACATTTTGGGCCGAACGAAATTTTTTCCTGTCATGCTTATGACACTTCTATGACGATAATTGTGACAAAACCCGGTATCATCATAGATGTGGTGGGCTCCTACTTCTATGACAAGAAATCATGACAGAAAATGGGATTTTCATCCTAGGCGGGCCGGAGATGTAGCTACATGACATTCTTTAGGTCGTCCATGACGGAAAAAAACATGGTAGAAGTGAGGGCGAGGAAAATACCGGTGAGTTCCCGGTTACGGTGGGTGGTCGAGGCCGAGCGATGCACGGAGGTTTGCGTGTTTCTCTTGTACACATACGCGCATGTGTGTGAGCCGTTGCGCTCTAACTGAACCTGAGTGAGGCGTTGGGCTCTAACTGAACCCAAGCGATTGCACTAGCTACGTTACTGAACCCCGATCGATCCCTTACTGTTAACTAAACACGAGTGATTCCTTCGCTACTGCTGCTAACTGAAGCCGATCGATGCTGCCTCTTGATGAACAGTGAGCGTTGTTGGGGGTGGATGAACAGTTCCTGGTCAGGGGTGGGACCTCGTGGTAGTAGAGGTCGTTGCCGCTGGATGAACAGGTCCCCGATCGAGCCAGTTGGGTGTGGATGAACAGGACCCCGTGGAGGGCTGGATGAACAGGACCCATGGAGGGCTGGTTGAACAGTAGCCGGTGGAGGGTGGTTGAATAGGACCCCGTGGAGAGGGTTGGTTGAACAGTAGCCGGTGGAGGAGCGGTGGAGGCTGTATGAACAGGAGCCCGTCGATGAACAGTCGCAGGTGGAGGTTGGAGGATGTCGACGGTGGATGAACAGTAGCCCGTGGAGGCTGAAGGAGGTCAACGGTGGAGATGAACAGTATACAGTGGAGTCCCGTTTTGCGGCACGCCACACCCCTCCAGATGAACAGGACCCCTGTTTCGACCGTAGCGCTCCAACACTAGTCTGTTTCTCCGTTTCGCGGTACACCACACCCCTCCCGATCAACAGGACCCCGTTTCGACCGTAGGAGGTCCAAGAGAAGTCTGTTTCCTCCGTTTTGCGGTACGCCAGATCGCTCCCGATGAATAGGATCCCGTTCCGACCATGGCCAGTCGAACACAAGGTCGTTTCCTCCATCCTGCGGTACTCTAGGTCTCGTTTCGATCGGTTGTTCCGTCCAAGCCAGTTGGCTCCCGATGAACATGACGACGCAGTTTCTCTATTCCAACCCAACCATGTACACGAGCCCTTGTCGTGTGTATGCGCAAGTAGGTGTTCGAGACCCCACATGTATGTACGTACGTGGCCATATTTTTGGTGTGTGGTTGTATGTACGTGTACACGGTTTAGACGGGATAGTCTGAACTGCTACGTGGGGGGCTCTACTATGACATGTGCTGCTACTTACTCGGCCACGGTTCATCATTGCAAAGTGATCGATCGACCAGCATGTACGTACACGTTCACGACAAGACAGACAATGGTACGTATGCTTCGACCGGGTAGATCCCAGCTGTCAGGGAGGACAAGGACGCACTTCCTTGCGTGCGAAGATATAGCTCCTGGGTCCCATCTATCAGGGGGAATATTTTTTCCCATAATAAGGACACATTTCCTTGCATGCAAAGATGTAGATGGTGGGTCCCAGCAGTCAGGGGGAGAAAACATTATTTTTCAGGGTAAAAAGGATGTAGTTGCATGCATGCGTCCATGGGCGTGGTGCGTCCCCACTGTCAGCCTCTCACGTACAGTCATCTTCCGATAACTCTCGTTTGTTGACCATGTTGACCACACCGTGTCGTGCACACCAAGGCCGGTGAACGACGGCGAGGCCTCAGACTAGAATGACCTGGATATGGGGAAGACGCGGCAGTGGAGTCGCAGATGGAGAGGAGTGGGAAACTTGACTGGTTCGGGTGCGCGGTAGCACTGCCACCCATGGGAGACAGGAGCAAGAACAAAGGTTGAAGAAGGAGCACGGTTGTTGGATTAACATCCAACGGTCCAGCTGCTAGAATCATTTGTTGATTAAGTTGACAAAGCCCTGCATACATGTTCGCTTAGTAGGCCCACAAGTCAGCCACCAAATCTGTCGGGTCCCAGCTGTCATCGGGAGGAATAGTTTTTTTCGTATACCAAGGAGGCACTTCCTTCCATGCGAAGATACAGCCAATGGGTCGCAGCTATCAGGGGGATGAAACATTTTTTAGCTTAATAAGGAGGAACTTTCCTTACGTGCGACCATGGACCTCGTGGGTCCCAACCGTTAGGCTCTCCACGTACGGTCCTCTTCCGATGACTCTCATTTGTTGACCACGCCGCGCCGAGCACAGCGAGGCGGTGGACGATGGCGAGGCCCCAGACTGGAATGACCCAAAGATGGGGAAGACGTGGAAGTGGAGTCGTAGACGGAGAGGAGTGGGAAACTTTACTGGTTCGGGTGCGGGGTGGGCCTACAATCGGCAGAGAATAACAGGAGGTGCGGAGTGGAGGGATGGCTTGGCCGTCAGCGGGGTGGCGTTTCATTGCGAGGCGCGCAAAATAGCACCGCTAGATGTTGGAGGCTAGAGCAGGCGGTCCCGAAAGCGCTAGGGGAAGAAGAGAGAGATTGAAGAAGAATGTCGGTCGTTGGATGTAAATCCAACGCCTTGCTTAGGCTTCGACCTTTGTATTTTTATTTTTTACGAAAGTGCTTAGGCTTCGACCTACTGGCCCACATGTCAGCCAGTCCATTTGGTTTTTTTAGTCCATTTAGTGGGCTGGGTGAAACAATGATGTAGCATCTATGTAGCCCGTTTATATATTATGGTAGAATTTAAAGCCCATTTGCATTTTCTCGAAATCCACGGACTTGCTGGGCTGGTTGAAAATATCATGTTGGCCTGGACGAAGAAATGTTATAAAAACATAAACACATGATTGCATGTCTATTACTGCATTGGTCAGTAAAATCTTTGCAAGCTTATGTACGCGATCACTAGGAGTTAACTTGCCAAGTTATATATAAACAATTATTATTATTATTTTGCAAGAACTTTCAATTTACGAAATAAAATATCATTTTAATTTGATGAGTTAATAGGACGTGGGGTATTATTATTTTTTAGGCTAGATGTGAGACAGTTGAGTTGGTTCTAGGGAAAAGTACTGGGAGAAAACTCAGTTTACATCGAAAAACAAAGTGGGAGAAAATTCAGATATAGGATTAATAAAAACGAAAAATAAAGCAAGTGGGAAGGTCTATAAAATGGTTGGATGAACGACAGGTTTAATGGAACATTATCTTGTTTCTATTATATATATATATATTTAATAAAAGAAGATATAAATATATATAGTATTATAGAAGGGAAAAATAGGTTCAGTTTTGCATTCTTATAGAAAAATAGAACTGAGCTGTGCGTCGTCTTGAAAAAACAAACATAACTTGGGGTGCTCATGTTATAGAAAAGCTAGGTTGGGAGGCCGAGAGGCCGCTTGATACCTGCTGGATCCAAAAAACGTTGAAACATGTCGTGGGCTGCCCATGTTAAACAACAAAACCTAGGCCATGGACCTGGTGGGCCCGGGACTGTCTGCCCCTCGACGAACAGTTGCCTCCCGATTCCTCTTGTTTTACTAACCATGTTGGGAATGACAGACGGTGGCGCCGCGGCGAGAGCACCAAGGCAGAGGATGATGTCGAGATCTCGGACCGAACGAACTGGAGCGAGGGAAGACGCGGGCGGACGGGAGTACAAGGGTTGACTTGTTCGGGTGCAGGGTGGGCCGGTGGAGCTGCCGCCGCCGGACAATGTGTGGGAGTAGAGGGATGGCTTGGCCAACGCCATAGGCTCTGATGGCCAACCGCGGTATAGGAAGAGGACAAAAGATTGAACAAATAAAGAAATACAAATGGATAGGTGGTTGTCCCATATGTCTGTGTACGAGACCTGCTGGGTCCACCTGAGAAGGGAAATATGTTAGGAGGAAGGAGATTCAAAGCACGGTAGCCGAGTGAACTAGTTACATACATAAGCAAATAGACACTAAAAAAGCAAACAAGTTAATGGGTTCTTAGAAGAAATATTTTGGACAAAACATATAATTACGACACATAGGCTAATGCATGAAACACTCAGATGATAAATGTGCTTAAACATATAAAGTACAACATGTAGACCTTCCTAGCACGCTTGATCATGATGTTGCGGTTGTATGTGTACTCGTCGGTTACGGGAAGCAGATATGCCCTCATGTTCAAGATCCTCCTGTACATGTCGTAGCATGCGTATGCGTCCTTGGCCTTGTAGGTTATATAGGCTAGATTCAAAGGTACCTCCCACGTGTTCAGGTCCTTGGTATTGTTGTCTTCTTTCATGTTGGCGTAGCAGGGGTCGATGATGGTCTCGGCGAGGTCAACCACGGAGTCCTTCTCTTGCCCGTTGCCGATGATCTTGTATTGCTTCACGATGTCGACAAGCTTGTTGCACCATATGGCTGAATCGTCACGTTCTTCCTTCTCTCCACCGCAGTGAAGGTGCAGTCGGCACTGCCGATGAAACGGGCGAATGCTCCAGAACCTCTGATGGCCCTACAGCAATGGCAGACGAGAACCTCGTCCCGCACGCATACCTAGGCAACCGTGATCCGCTGGTCCTTGTCAGGAGACAAATGGATGGGCACAAGGTCTAGTCCTGCGACCTTGTGCTTTCTCGTCCTGTAGGTGTTGGGGAACGCAGTATTTCAAAAAAAAATTCCTATGATCACGCAAGATCTATCTAGGAGATGCATACAATACTGCAGGATGCTTCTAACGTGACACTACCATCAGAGACCCTTCGACGAAACTGTGTGCGATGCAATAATAGCAAATGGTGGTGTAAAAGAATCATCAAAAAAGGTGCAAAATGTTTGCGATGGAGGAGCCATCAAACATGGTTCAGATTTTAGTTGCGTGTGCGATTCAGGGCATACCGTCCAGTCCAATGAACTATGTGCGATGAGGTGGAACAAAAGAAACGAGCAGCCTGATGAAGGCGTGTGTGATATACAGCATACGGTTCACTCGGATGAACTGTTTGTGATTAGGCAACACAAAATAAATGGTCAGCCATCTCAAGGTGTGTGTGATTGAGGGCATGCGCTTCAAAAGGATTAACTGTTTTCGATTAGGCAATAGAACAGAAACAGGTCAGCTAGATCAAAGTGTCTGTGATTGATGGCATACACTTCACATGGATGAACTGTTTGCGATTAGCCACAACAAATTGAAACAGTTAGATAGATGAACGTGTGTGCGCTAGACGGGCACACACATTCTAATTAAAAGAAGCATGTGCGATGGTAATAACGAGCGCGCACGGTTGTTGGAACAAGACGTGTGCTGACATTGCCTATTGCGGCGCACCATATGGTGCAAACGCCACGTACGCGGCCGAGAAGGCGTACGTGCCCACGTTATGCCTTCCAGGAATAGTGCCGCACTTATAACCATCAGTAAATTTTGAGCATGCGTCCCGTCACATTCCAAATTGCAAACCTGTTCACACATATCAAAAGCTAAACGGTTTCCCACTTGGGAGCGTATTACTACGCGGTTATAAATACTACTACTCTGACTGCACATTCCTCCTCAACTCCTCATCCACAAAAACAAACAAGTCATTCATCATCGTTCCCTTGCGTATGCCATGGCCAGTGTGAGTTCTGGGTCGAGAGATTACCACCAGGGAGAGGCGAGCCTGGAAGCGGAAGCACGAGAGATGTCCCGCCTCGCCGCGAAACCAGCCAACATGTCCCGCACCACAGCCGTAGCAGCAGAGAGGTCGTGCCGCACCGCCAAAATAGCACGGAGGTCCCGCTGCGCCATCGATGCAGCAGACTGGTCCGGCCATGCCGCAGAAGCAAAAGAGATGTCCCGCCGTGCCGCCAATGCAGAGATGTCCTCCTGCGCCGCGGCGGCCTAGGAAAATGTCTCGCGGGTAGGCGAGGACTCTTACAGGCGCATGCGTACCCTCGTCCTTAGGCAGATTGATCAGATCTCCAAGTGGGCGAGGTTGCGGGATGACCTGAAAGCCTCGTTTGAATAGTCTACCGACGTCATCTGGCAACTAAATGAGAGCAATGCGAAGCTCCGGGCCGAGCGCGACCTGCTGAGGGTGAAAATCATCGGAAGTGCAGAGCAGTAGGAGCAGACCACTACCTTGTTGAAGAGGACCGGCATCATCGTTGAGAAACTTATGGACGAGAATGCCATGTTGCACATCGAGCGCAGAAGGCTGGTGGAGGAATCCGTGGATGCTCTCAAGCAGCATCTTGAGCACAATAAAGAGCTCATCGCTGCTCGTAGCGGAGACTAGTTCCCGCGCCTGCAGCAATGCATCAAGAAAGTAGAGATCAGCGAGCCAGATCGTTGTCTTCCTTCTTCTTTTGCCCTTGTGTATTTCGGGCGTTGCTGTATGTGGCTTTTTTAATTATGTTTCTAAATATGTAACTGTCATCGTCGTTATATTCATCATCCTTGCTATAAGTCACAGTCGATGCTATATAGGTCCGTCGGATCTTACATCAAGATCTGTGCAAAACTTTCTTTTCAGATTTTCATTTTTCTCTCTTAAATCTCAGTCCAGTGAGACATATAGCCACGCCATAGAATAGGTGATCGGGTGCCATTAATGGAGATGTTGGGAGAGAGGTGTGCGCTGGTAGCGGTCAAAGGGCTCTCCTCCAGATGAGCACGCGCAGGGGTCTGATCGCACGCCTCCTGTACTCAAATAGCTACCCCGCACGGCACCTCCTAGCCAATACAAAAGGGAACGTGTGGCCGCACGTAATTGGTAAGTAGAACGCCCACGGTTTCAATAATACTTGTGTTTCTGATTTGTAACATGACAGCACTTGTTCCAAAATGATTTTGTTGATTGTTAATGTGCGCGCCTTCGCAAATGAGACAGAAAAATTACCACAACATGTTGGTGCCATGTCATGACACCATGCCAAGTTTGATGATTTTTAGGCGTGTTTTGGAATTACAGGAATTAAAAAACCAAGTTTCTCAATCTTTCCGGCCGAGCCACGACACCCAGATGTTTGAAATTCACTCCCATATCTTGCATGGGACCTAGAAATTCACCCAAGGACACACATGTGATTTTTCAAACAACTTTGGTGCACTGGAGCCTGTGCTTGTAGTTCAAATTTGAATTATGCACATTAAATGTGTAGAAACTCAATTAATGCATAAAAATGGCCAAACGAACCCGGAATAATTCCAAAATTTAGCACGGTACTTCTATTTAGTCTAATCTGCCTGTGTAAAAAAATTAAGGCAAGAGAAGGCATTGTATGTATGTCGTTTCGCACACGGAGGTGACACGTTCCCTCTCGGAACCACAAGCCTTCTTGAGGGAAGCTCCGGTTTGCAAGAATCTTACACCAAAGCTTGTCCCAATTCGGCCAAAAAAATTACCGCAGCATGTTGGTGCCATGTCATGACACCATGCCAAGTTTCATGATTTTCAGGCGAGTTTTGGAATTACAGGAATTAAAAAACAAGTTTCTCAATCTTTTCGGCCAAGCCACGACGCCCAGATGTTTCAATTTCACTCCCATCTCTTGCATGGGACCTAGAAATTCACCCAAGGACACACATGTGATTTTTCAAACAACTTTGGTGCATTGGAGCATGTGCTTGTAGTTCAAATTTGAATTATGCACATTAAATGCCCAGAAACTCAATTAATGCATAAAATGCCAAACGAACCCGGAATAATTCCAAATTTAAACACGACACTCATATACTAGTTGCATGTTCACCGTACGTAAATGTTCTAGCAATTCAAACACCATCCCTTCCCTCCGTGACACCATTCTGTCTTTCAAAATATAATGAAAAAATCAAATATAGCACAAACAGTTTACTAGAAAGAATCGTGTGGGATGAGATATAAAATATCTTGGCGCATCGTCTTGTCTGGCTTACGCAGGAAGCTTCGTCGTCTACAGTCCACCACCCCCGCTTGAACCACACTTGTGCGCTAGTTTCTCGTGGCACCGAGCGAAATTTTTTGGCCACCGCAGAAATATCTATCTCCCCGCCCCTCCCTCCTACCAAAAGCCACATTTCCACTGTTCCTCCTTGCTTTCCAAGTTCAAACCTTCGCTGCTGCTTACTGGCAGCTTAGCCTCCTTGCCGGCGACCCTTCTTCTTGCAGCGCCGCCTCCTCGCCGGCTACCCTTCTTCTTGCAGTGCCGCCTCCTCGCCGGTGGCCCTTCTTCTTGTTGTGCGGCCTCCTCACCGCCGAGCCTTCTTCTTGCTGCGCAGCCTCATCGATATGGTTAGGTAATCCACACCCCACCCACACCATCCTCCTCCTTTCCCGTCCCACATGCCCCGACCGACGGAGCGACACCTTCCATCGAAATCACTGCCCCCTCCCCCAATTAAGCGCCGCCACAGCCATTTTACATGCAGTATAATGTGGAGGTGACTAGCATGCGGTCGCACATGCAAACAAGGTCACTATGGCTGACATGCGTGTCGACCGCCAGATCTTGGAGGAGCACCTTGTCTTCGAGGCCACCGTTGACACCGCCATGTGGATGTCTACTTTAAAATACAGCTCGTGACGTTTTCTCGAGGCCACCACCAGTGCCTTCTAGTGATTTGTCCTCTGTAATGTTAATATGCAATCTGATGTTCAGTTAACAGTTTGGTCCTCTGAAATGTAATGTTCAGTTAACACTTTGGTCCAACAATTGCTACATTTCATAGTACTATTCTCAAGCATTCTTTGTTTTGTTAACAGTCTTATCTTCTAGTACATGTTTCTATTCTGCAATGTCGTGCTCAGTTAACTATTTTAGTTCATTTGGTCTGCTGTCCATTTAACTGTTTGGTTCAGTTCTGCAATTTGATTTTAATTTGTTGTGGGTACAATTGTGTATTGTTATGCATGTGACACCAATCGAATTTGGCTATACTCAACACATATTCTACTGATAGTATGGCAACTCTCAGTTAACCTGATCAAGATCTTCCTTATGTGTGTTACGGGGAAACAATGGGAGACACTGCAGTTTACCATCGAGGTTTGTTCAAGCAAGGTCCTTTGGCTAATAGCACATTATTGTGCAGTTGCAGGAATCATACTAATATTTAGGTTTCTTAGAATTTGGTCTGGCGCAAGTAGGTCCTGCTGTGAGAGGCTTAGACCCACTGTTCGACCCACTTTGCATATGGGGAAATGAGATGTCCATGAATATTATTCAAGTCAAGAAACTCAGAAATATTGTTAGGATGAAGAAACTTGCGACGAATAACAGCAAGATCTTTGTTTGCACAATGAAGAAGACATCAGTCAACTATAGGATGGTACCAACTCTTTTACCTTGTTTTTACCCCTTGCGCCATTTCAAAATTTACAATAGTGATTTATGCATAGCTTTGTTTTCAGTACTTTTCAAAGCAATTCACCGATGATACCTCTCAAACCACCTGCATGGTCAAGAGGCGAGGAAGGTATTCATTCAACACCCACAGTACAATATTGAAGTCTTGTTGAAGAGGATGAAGGTTGGGCGGGCAATTATCCATAGCCACTGGCCTAAAGTTGCAAGGACATTCAACATCACTGAAGGCTCAATATTTGCCTTCCGCTTCTGCAGTTTCCCAGATGAGATTCATCTGTCTATTTACCGTGTATCATGCTACTTTCCAAAGGTTTTTCATGCTGAATGTCAAACTTGGTGCTGTTGTGTAATGGCATAACTGAGTGCCGAAGCTATCTGATGTAATTCGATTATGAAATCATGGTTGCTTTTATACGGATATGAAATATCTGTCGTGTTTTATAAGAAATATTAGTTTGATTAGTACATGGATTATCAATAATAGGCTAATTACCCTGCATATTGGGTTTTCTATTGCAAACGGTTACTCAGACAACACCGTGGGCGATGAACTCAAACAACCCGCATGGTTTCTAGAAAGTAGGCGTGTTCGATCAACTAACAATCACACACAGCTTCCGGCGGCGAACTATTTGCGTTAGGCCACCTTGCACAAACGTTTCCACACAAAGAACTGTGTGTGATATACATACCTACGGAAATGTTTTTCTAGGATTCACCGTGTGGGATGTGCATAACATACCTACGTAAATGATTTTCTGGGATTCACCGTGTGGGATGTACATGCCTACGGAAATGATTTTATCGGATTCACCGTGTGGGATGTACATAACTACGGAAATGATTGGGTTTCGATGCCTCGCCTGATCGCACACAGCCCCAGCCTGGGTCCCAGGAGGGCCTATCCCCGGCGATTTCTGGGTCGTGTGGGAAGGACACCCTATCGCACACACTCACTTGGCGATGGTTCCAAATGCCATCACGGAAATGGGTTAAAAACCAATTGTTTAGAACAGCGTTGTACGAGTGATAGCAACGAGAGGGGAGAGTGTGTCTACGTACCCTCGTAGACAGAAAGCGGAAGCGTTAAGTAACGTGATTGATGTAGTCGAACGCCTTCGCGATCCAACCGATCAAGTACCAAACGCACGACACCTCTGCAATCTGCACACATGTAGCTCGGTGACGTCCCTTGAACTCTTGATCCAACTGAGGCCGAGGGAGAGTTTTGTTAGCACGACAGCGTGGTGATGGTGATGATGAAGTTACCGGCGCAGGGCTTCGCCTAAGCACTACAACGATATGACCGAGGTGTGTTTCTGTGGAGGGGGGCATCGCACACGGCTAAGAGAAACTTTGGTGTGCCTATGGGGTGCCCCCTACCATGTATATAAAAGGGGGAGGGAGGAGGAGGCCGGCCAAGGGGAGGAGGCACGCCATGGGGGGGGCAATCCTACTCCAAGTAGGATTAGCCCCCCCCCCCCTTCCTATTCCAACAAGGAGAAGGGGAAAGGTGAGGGAGGAGAGAAGGAAGGGGGGCCGACCCCCTAGTCCAATTTGGTTTAGGCTAGGGGGACGCGCGCCCTGCCTTGGCCTGCCTCCTCTCTTCCACCAATAGGCCCATGAGGCCCAATAACCCCCCGAGGGGTTCCGGTAACCCCCCTGTACTCCGAAAAATACCCGGTACACCTTGGAACTGTTCTGGTGTCCGAATATAGTCTTCCAATATATTAATCTTTATGTCTCAACCATTTCAAGACTCCTCGTCAGGTCCGTGATCTCATCTGGGACTCCAAACTACCTTTGGTACATCAAAACACATAAACTCATAATATCGATCGTCATCGAACGTTAAGCGTGCGGACCCTACGGGTTCGAGAACTATGTACACATGACCGAGACTCATCTCCGGTCAATTAGCGGAACCTGCATGCTCATATTGGCTCCTACATATTCTACGAAGATCTTTATCAGTCAAACCGCATAACAACATACGTTGTTCCCTTTGTCATCGGTATGTTACTTGCCCAAGATTCGATCGTCGGTATCATCATACCTAGTTCAATCTCGTTACCGACAAGTCTCTTTACTCGTTCCATAATGCATCATCCTGCAACTAACTCTTTAGTCACATTTCTTGCAAGGTGTGAGAACCCGGAATTAACTTCCAGACCTTCCTGTGTATATTTGTCAACCCCAGGATCATTGTTGACAACACAGTGAAATGATATCATTGCACAATACATAAAAGGTATTATGATTTTAATATATCTTGCCACAAGGCATACCTAGATAAATGTCTCATGACACTTATTACATTCAGTAAAAAACAGCGAAAAGTACAATGCGTAGAGACTCCATCTCAGCCACAGGCAGTCGATGTAGTCCACGTGACCTCACTCCTACGGATCGCCATAGTAGTCGTAGTCATCACCTTCATCTTCATGCAACTCTGTTGTCAACAAAATTATTGCCATGAGTACATTACGTACTCAACATGCCTCCCACAGGGAAGGACCTAATAGCTACATGTGGCTTCAAAGGAAGGCTATATGGCTCATTTGCATAAAGCTAATTTTGTTTGACAAATAAAGCAGTTGGATAAAAGCAGTTTTACATGAAAACATGTTTTATCTCCAGAATAACTTTCATCAAGTGAGGATCCTCGATCAACTCACACTCTTCATAGGTTCCAAGAATAGGGGCAAAGAGGGAATAAGCAAGATACGTCCTGTACGTCAAGAAAGATTCATGTGTAGCCCTTGACCGTGGACACGGCTATTCGAATAGTTTTACACTTTGCAGAGGTTGTACACTTTACCCACACGACACAATCCTGACTTGTTGCCACCAGTGGCCGCTAGCGTAGTACACCATTTGGTATACCGGCAGGGAGATTGTGACGAGGTCTTTCATTAGACCAAACTTATTGTGCCAAGCCCACTAGGTTTCAACATGGAAGAAACCGCAGTTCACAGTCCGGGCCCCCCTTTTGTGCCGAGGACACTCCTCGCAAGGCACCTATCCCATCTGCGGTACGGCGATGACGAAAATAAGAGTGAACTAACTAATCAACCAAGCCAGTGCCCATATAGCATGTGGTTGTACTGTTAACACAATCTTCAAATCCAAGACTTATTAGGCCTCATGTGGCACAGACGACTGATTGCCCCCTTCAACCCGTCAAGGGCAGCCAATCGCTCCTTCAATCCTTGATTCAGCTGTCGCCCGCGCCAGTATTCAGATGGTAAGTTTCACCCACAGTAGAAGAGGATAGAGAAGGTCAACAAGGGCCAATAGGCCTAGCTCAGCGTTAAGTTTCAACTGTCAATGACTCAGAGGTCATTCAACAAGGCACCTATAGGGTGATAAGCATGGCTAAGCATTTCTACTCTACGGGAACCTTATACTTCTACTCAGGTGTCAAGTAAATAGGCGACAAGCGGATCAAGGTAATGTGTCAATTAACACGCTAGCTACGAGAATTAAAATAGCATGCACATAGTAACAATAAAACTCAATGCAATTTTGTAAACCAGAGGATAAGTATGATCAAAGAAGGAGGCATGCCTTTGTTGTTGAGTCCTTCTTCGGTAACCTGTTCTGTCCATGTCCAACACCGTCGTCACTCCCTACTCGTCGTAATGATAGCAAAAGACAAACAAATAAATACCAAAGCAATAACAAATCCAAATAACATCCAAAACAATTTAAGAGTGGATGGATAGCAAGATATTGATCAAGATGGAGACTCCGAAATGAGGTAGCACGATTGGATGTAAGAGAGAGGATTCATTGAAGTGACATGGTTGAGGTTGACACAGCTAAGAAATACTTGGCGATCAAGACTAACGTTCCAATACGAATATGCAATTAAACACTAGTAGTGCCCACTACACATCTCGACAAACTATATAGGAAACTAGTATCTAACAAACACAATGGCATCAACACACATGAAAAGGAACCATCCTATGCATTTAACCACACAATTACAACATGACATGATGAAGGTAATAGTTAACCACAAATAGATATTTAGATAGAATCTAAATATTTATAATGGTCAATAGTAGTCAAATATATACATCAACTATATAATAATTCGAAAGGCAATAGTTCCGTAAGATAAAGGAACAAACATTACAAACCATACTAGTTAAGCAATCAAACATCACTCAACAACATGAGCCAAATTGACCTAGGTCTAACCCTACAACATTATTAATATAAAATAGGATCAACTCTATTATAACAAACCAAGTCATTTGTCAAACATTAACAAGAAACTATACAAGACATGGAACAAAAGAGTGAACTACTATCCAGGCATGATATGATTAAGATTAATAATCAACCACAAGTAAATATTTGGATGTATCCAAATATTTATAATGGTTAACAATAAGAAAAGACTAAACATCAAACGTAATAACTATAGCGAGCATTGCTATAACAAGAGCCAATCCAATACTATGGTCAAAACTAAATAAATAAATAAATCAAGACACATCTTCACACATGGCATGTGAGTATAGAATCACTAGAGGTCTCAACGAATTACACATGCATCACACACACGAGTGATCATGGTAAGATACTGAACTAGGACACTCCTTATAAGAAAGGAAACAACTAATATGCAAATGCCCTCTAGCAAAAAGGTTACCACAACATGATTAACAACAAAGCAACAATGTGCACTAAGCATATGAGAAAGACACAACTCAACTATTGAAAGGTAAACTATCCTAATCATGTGATGAGCTAATGTAACATGTGCCAAACACTCATAATGTTATCATGAGATAAGTCAAGCTTATATAAGGAACACAAGGGTCTAAGTACTAAATTATAGCACATGAAACATAATAAGACATGAAAGATAAATTGCATTAATGACGTCTAGATATACAACAATGCAACAACTAGATACAAATATATAATGCTAAGTATGAATGATCATCACACGAGATGCCAATGTATGATACCAATAGAATACAACTCACAACAATGAGATAACTTAGTTGATATCAACTAACATGAATATCAAGAATGGTAACAGCACACAAGCTTACATACTTGTTATGTCATATAAGCATATGGATATACCATACTAAACATCTAGGCAAGTCAGAGAACTAGATCATGACATCAAGCAATGTACTATACTAGCATGAGTAACAAAATGGCATTCACTTCTATTTGTTACAATCTATAGTAGCAAAGACATAAGATACACCACTAGGCATGATCTAATACATGAATTGCTATAGACATGCTATACAACCTAGTTATACAATCACAACATTGTATCATGGTATTGATCAACTAAGAAGGGATCCTTCTTAATTAAAATATATGAAACCATAAACTACTAACATGTATCTACTAAGCAAAGGAAAACCACATGCGCGATCATAAAGTATAAACTAGCAATGATATAACACATGCATGGAAAACATTCAATAAACAATGCATTCTACTTTAAGAAATTCCAAACATGGCATGGTTATAGACTAAGGAAAAATAAACACACATTATAGTTGCCATGATGTAAGAAACTAAGTTATATGCCGCAGGAATAAATTGTAAATATGAGAATACAAATACGACCATGACATAAATCATCAAACCATGCAATCTTGCATGTATACAAAATAAGAGGAACCACTAGGCAACCATGAGCTATGCAACAACTACCATATACTAGTTCCCAATAGTAAATCATTTCATTTGACATCTAGCATACAGAAACTATGCAACAATACGTACTATAAAATATAAAAACATCTATGGTAGACATGACAATGATTTCGAACAAATAAAACAACATGTGACACCATACAAACTATAAGGAATGGTTAAAAGAAATCCTTACAATAAATCTAGACAATCACACCTAACTCCTACAATTATGGAATGATTAGGAGTGACTCCTAGGCATGTCATGACCATATAAAAATATCAAATCAACACAAAAGTTCACCGATCGACTACTAAACATGATAACAAATCACAAGGACTAATATCAAACAAAAGCATAACACACTACTACGATTAGGCATGAAATATGTACATGAAACCATACAAAACTATATTAAAATTTATAGACATGTCTAACACAAGACAATAACAATACAAACAAAATACTATCTACTTGCGACAATAAAAACTATAATCGGTAAACAAATAAATCTATAAGTCATTTGTCACATGCAAAAATTATGAGACCAATAGGATGCACTCCTAGGCATATCGCAAACATATAAACAATAACATATCAATACAAAAATTAACCGATGAACAAACCCCATTCTATCTTGGGCAAGAACGACTTTAACAATATTTATACTAAAAATCCTATTGATGAGACTAGTGATCTAACTCCGTCATGGGGCTATTATCGGCATGAGGAACAAGTCATATATTGAACACAAGATCATCTGAGGAACTAAAAAATAGTACGCCGACATGTTGATGCCATCCGTTCATGCATCGACGCGAGCAACGGTATAGATAGGATGAATGATGATGTCTACAGGATACAGTAGATGATGACGAGTACACGTGCAAAAGGAATTTGATAGAGGCTCACCGAGTTTGACAGAACGACGGGAAGAACTTGACGAATAGTGTAGATGGACATGCGAAATTCTACGTGTGTGGTGAACGGATCGCGTTCTTTCTTCCCTGAATGGATTTAACGCATGAAGGAGAACCTTCTGACGCAACTGGATGGACGTGGATGGTCTCCTTCATCAGAATCAAGGACCGACGTCCATGGAACACTGTTTCTTTGGAGAGAGAGTTTCTGTAGAGAAAGAGAAGGGAGAGGGTAGGACAAGTGGTGGGATTGGAAGAGTAGATCAAGACACACTTCTACATATCTTGAGAACTTGAAACGGTTGAGAGTTGAAGGAATTGGAGGAGGGGTGTGTGTGGTAGCTGTAGGTTTTCTCTTCTGTTCTGTAGGTTGAGAATGAACGTACAAAGGGAAGAGGAAGGAGAGGAGGTTTCGCTCGATGGAGATGGGGCAGTTTATTTATCTTTGGAAACGGTGGACACTTATGGAAATTATAAAGGAGGGCAGGAGGAAGCAAGCGTGAGTGCTTGGCAGTTTCTCTTCCTGTACGTGTACGTGTGAGTGGACGAGGAGAAGAAGAGTTTGAGGCTGGCGTTGGGACTTGGGAGATAGTCAAGTGGAGATAAAACAGACCGAGAGAGAGGGAAATTAAAGGAGGAGGCAATGATGACTTTTGCCGTTTCATGTCTGAGCGTTTTCTCTCTGTATATGTATATGTATATGTATATATATATATATATATATATATATATATATATATATATATATATACATGTACATGAGGAAGAAACGTTCATCCATTGCTTGAAGAAAATGGGCTAAGGGCCCATGTGGAAAAGGAAATAGAGAAGGAAGGGAAAGAAATAAAAAACAAACTATTAGCCTATGCCCATTCGGTGGAAGATTAAAAAACAGTGGGCTCCACACAGGAATAAAAAGAAATGATGTGCTAGGGATTTTGGTCCTCAGTTTTGAGGGAAGGAAAAGAAATTATATTTTACTTTTAGGAAAATCTAGAGAAGGAAAAGAAGCTCAATTACATATCAAACGGATTTCAGAGGACCGAAGAAAATTCAAAGGTGCATATTCAAATATGCCAAAGAAGAGAAAATAAAGCCCGACTAAAAGAAAACAAGTAAACTCAAATTTTAATTTTGGTTCACATTAGTTCAAATTAAATCCATTAAATTCTAAAATTCTAATTTAAGCTTGGTTAACAAATAAAACAAATGAAATTTTCTCGCCCTGATTTTTGGAAAACTTTCTCTTAAACATTGCGAGAATCGGGATTTTACAAGTCTACCCCTCTTAAAAGGAATCACGTCCCTGAGATTCAGGCTGACTAAAGAGAATGGGTTTGGGTTAGCTTTTGCCCTCGACATAGTTCTTCTATATAACTTATGGAATCACGATTGGTTTTGATCTTGGTGGCAAGCAACTTCGGGGTCTTGGTTGGAGATAATTTGATTGTTGATAGTGTCTCCAACTTGCTCAAAGCTTGGAAGTAGTCCTTCAGTCTTGGCGATGGTAATTTGATAGCATCCTCAAGTTGTTGAACATTCTTTGGTACTTATCTTCTTCTGTAGGCCAAGCATCGGTGTGGATAGACTCATTGATCCCTCTTCAGGTTGAACTTATATAGTAGGTGCAGTGAAGGTCTTCAAATCTTCGTATTCTTTGCAAATGAAGGTCTTCAAATCTTTGATCTCGCCATAAATCACCATCAACTACCCCCTTAAAAGAGGTTTTCCATAGGGTTCACTTTCATAATAGATCTCCAAGTGGGTGGTTGCAACTTTGTTCATCTCAAGGTGACCTCTAGGGTTTATAGAGAAGAGGGAAAGAACATAAGAGGAGTAAAAGAATCCTACAAAAGGCGGAGATACCCCAGAAGGCAAACAAAGATACCACTGAGATAGCCATAAAGATATCCAGAATGAACTCAAAAGCAACTCATTTTGGCAAATAGGGTTTTGTATGACTGCATAGGAAAACACCAAAAATATGCAGACAATACTCACACAAGAAAGGTTTTGCGTCTCCAAGCTACGAGTTCCATCACTACAAGGGTGTTAACCAACCTAATCCTATATGGCTGGTCACAATAAATCTTGGGGCTAATCTTCGACGTTGACGATTTGATCATGATCGATGGTTGTTGCTTTCTTGAGGTCTCGAAGTGTCTTCTCTTGGAAAAATGTTGCTACTCAAAGCTCCAGGGTTTGAAGTTATCTTGAAACTCTTGGCACATTGTATGAAGCTTCTGACTTTTCAACACCAAGGGTAGGGAAAAGGGTTTCACATACTACAAAGAAGATGGTAGAGAGGTAGAGTTTGAATTTCATTTGAATAAGATGAGATGACAATAGCAATAGTGAAGGGGAAGAGTACGAGAATGATCCTTTTCGAAATAGTTTTTTTATAACAATAGTCCCTAAGGCTTTCCATTTCTAACTAAGGCCACATGACTAGGTCGACATCGGCTCTGATACCACTTTTGTGAGAACCCGGAATTAACTTCCAGACCATCCTGTGTATATTTGTCAACCCCAGGATCATTGTTGACAACACAGTGAAATGATATCATTGCACAATACATAAAAGGTATTATGATTTTAATATATCTTGCCACAAGGCATACCTAGATAAATGTCTCATGACACTTATTACATTCAGAAAAAACATCGAAAAGTACAATGCGTAGAGACTCCATCTCAGCCACAGGCAGTCGATGTAGTCCACGTGACCTCACTCCTACGGATCGCCATAGTAGTCGTAGTCATCACCTTCATCTTCATGCAACTCTGTTGTCAACAAAATTATTGCCATGAGTACATTACGTACTCAACATGCCTCCCACGGGGAAGGACCTAATAGCTACATGTGGATTCAAAGGAAGGCTATATGGCTCATTTGCATAAAGCTAATTTTGTTTGACAAATAAAGCAGTTGGATAAAAGCAGTTTTACATGAAAACATGTTTTATTTCCAGAATAACTTTCATCAAGTGAGGATCCTCGATCAACTCACACTCTTCATAGGTTCCAAGAATAGGGGCAAAGAGGGAATAAGCAAGACAAGTTCTGTACGTCAAGAAAGATTCATGTGTAGCCCTTGACCGTGGACACGGCTATTCGAATAGTTTTACACTTTGTAGAGGTTGTACACTTTACCCATACGACACAATCCTGACTTGTTGCCACCAGTGGCCGCTGGCGTAGTACACCATTTGGTATACTGGCAGGGAGATTGTGACGAGGTCTTTCATTAGACCAAACTTATTGTGCCAAGCCCACTAGGTTTCAACACGGAAGTAACCGCAGTTCACAGTCCGGGCCCCCCTTTTGTGCCGAGGACACTCCTCGCAAGGCAGCTATCCCATCTGCAGTACGGCGATGACAAAAATAAGAGTGAACTAACTAATCAACCAAGCCAGTGCCCATATAGCATGTGGCTGTACTGTTAACACAATCTTCAAATCCAAGACTTATTAGGCCTCATGCGGCACGGACGACTGATTGCCCCCTTCAACCCATGAAGGGCGGCCAATCGCTCCTTCAATCCTTGATTCAGCTGTCGCCCGCGCCAGTATTCAGATGGTAAGTTTCACCCAGAGTAGTAGAGGATAGAGATGGCCAACAAGGGCCAATAGGCCTAGCTCAGCGTTAATTTTCAACTGTCAATGACTCAGAGGTCATTCAACAAGGCACCTATAGGGTGATAAGCATGGCTAAGCATTTCTACTCTACGGGAACCTTATAATTCTACTCAGGTGTCAAGTAAATAGGCGACAAGCAGTTCAAGGTAATGTGCCAATCGACACGCTAGCTACGAGAATTAAAATAGCATGCACATAGTAACAATAAAACTCAATGCAATTTTGTAAACCAGAGGATAAGTATGATCAAAGAAGGAGGCATGCCTTTGTTGTTGAGTCCTTCTTCGGTAACCTGTTCTGTCCATGTCCAACACCGTCGTCACTCCCTACTCGTCATAATGATAGCAAAAGACAAACAAATAAATACCAAAGCAATAACAAATCCAAATAGCATCCAAAACAATTTAAGAGTGGATGGATAGCAAGATATTGATCAAGATGGAGACTCTGAAATAATGTAGCACGATTGGATGTAAGAGAGAGGATTCATTGAAGTGACATGGTTGAGGTTGACACGGCTAAGAAATACTTGGCGATCAAGACTAATGTTCCAATACGAATATGCAATTAAACACTAGTAGTGCCCACTACACATCTCGACAAACTATATAGGAAACTAGTATCTAACAAACACAATGGCATCAACACACATGAAAAGGAACCATCCTATGCATTTAACCACACAATTACAACATGACATGATGAAGGTAATAGTTAACCACAAATAGATATTTAGATAGAATCTAAATATTTATAATGGTCAATAGTAGTCAAACATATACATCAACTATATAATAATTCAAAAAGCAATAGTTCCGTAAGATAAAGGAACAAACATTACAAACCATACTAGTTAAGCAATCAAACATCACTCAACAACATGAGCCAAATTGACCTAGGTCTAACCCTACAACATTATTAATATAAAATAGGATCGACTCTATTATAACAAACCAAGTCATTTGTCAAACAATTAACAAGAAACTATACAAGACATGGAACAAAAGAGTGAACTACTATCCAGGCATGATATGATTAAGATTAATAATCAACCACAAGTAAATATTTGGATGTATCCAAATATTTATAATGGTTAACAATAAGCAAAGACTAAACATCAAACGTAATAACTATAGCGAGCATTGCTATAACAAGAGCCAATCCAATACAATGGTCAAAACTAAATAAATAAATCAATCAAGACACATCTTCACACATGGCATGTGAGTATAGAATCACTAGAGGTCTCGACGAATTACACATGCATCACACACACACGAGTGATCATGGTAAGATACTGAACTAGGACACTCCTTATAATAAAGTAAACAACTAATATCCAAATGCCCTCTAGCAAAAAGATTACCACAACATGATTAACAACAAAGCAACAATGTGCACTAAGCATATGAGAAAGACACAACTCAACTATTAAAAGCTAAACTATTCTAATCATGTGATGAGCTAATGTAACATGTGTCAAACACTCATAATGCTATCATGAGATAAGTCAAGCTTATATAAGGAACACAAGGGTCTAAGTACTAAATTATAGCACATGAAACATAATAAGACATGAAAGATAAATTGCATTAATGACATCTAGATATACAAGAATGCAACAACTAGATACAAATATATAATGCTAAGTATGAATGATCATCACACAAGATGCCAATGTATGATACCAATAGAATACAACTCACAACAATGAGATAACTTAGTTGATATCAACTAACATGAATATCAAGAATGGTAACAGCACACAAGCTTACATACTTGTTATGTCATATAAGCATATGGATATACCATACTAAACATCTAGGCAAGTCAGAGAACTAGATCATGACATCAAGCAATGTACTATACTAGCATGAGTAACAAAATGACATTCACTTCTATTTGTTACAATCTATAGTAGCAAAGACATAAGATACACCACTAGGCATGATCTAATACATGAATTGCTATAGACATGCTATACAACCTAGTTATGCAATCACAACATTGTATCATGGTATTGATCAACTAAGAATGGATCCTTCTTAATTAAAATATATGAAACCATAAACTACTAACATGTATCTACTAAGCAAAGGAAAACCACATGCGCGATCATAAAGTATAAACTAGCAATGATATAACACATGCATGGAAAACATTCAATAAAGAATGCATTCTACTTTAAGAAATTCCAAACATGGCATGGTAATAGACTAAGGAAAAATAAACACACATTATAGTTGCCATGATGTAAGAAACTAAGTTATATGCCACGGGAATAAATTGTAAATATGAGAATACAAATACGACCATGACATAAATCATCAAACCATGCAATCTTGCATGTCTACAAAATAAGAGGAACCACTAGGCAACCATGAGCTATGCAACAACTACCATATACTAGTTCCCAATAGTAAATCATTTCATTTGACATCTAGCATACAGAAACTATGCAACAATACGTACAATAAAATATATAAACATCCATGGTAGACATGACAATGATTTCGAACAAATAAAACAACATGTGACACCATACAAACTATAAGGAATGATTAAAAGAAATCCTTACAATAAATCTAGACAATCACACCTAACTCCTACAATTATGGAATGATTAGGAGTGACTCCTAGGCATGTCATGACCATATAAAAATATCAAATCAACACAAAAGTTCACCTATCGACTACTAAACATGATAACAAATCACAAGGACTAATATGAAACAAAAGCATAACACACTACTACGATTAGGCATGAAATATGTACATGAAACCATACAAAACTATATTAAAATTTATAGACTGTCTAACACAAGACAATAATAATACAAACAAAATACTATCTACTTGCAACAATAAAAACTATAATCGGTAAAAAAATAAATCTATAAGTCATTTGTCACATGCAAAAATTATGAGACCAATAGGATGCACTCCTAGGCATATCGCAAACATATAAACAATGACATATCAATACAAAAATTAACCGATGAACAAACCCCATTCAATCTTGGGCAAGAATGACTTTAACAAAATTTATACTAAAAATCCTATTGATGAGACTAGCGATCTAACTCCGCCATGGGGCTATTATCGGCATGAGGAACAAGTCATATATTGAACACAAGATCATCCCAGGAACTAAAAAAAAGTACGCCGACATGTTGATGCCATCCGTTCATGCATCGACGCGAGCAACGGTATAGATAGGATGAATGATGATGTCTACAGGATACAGTAGATGATGACGAGTAGACGTGCAAAAGGAATTTGATAGAGGCTCACCGAGTTTGACAGAACGACGCGAAGAATTTGACGAACAGTGTAGACGGACATGCGAAATTCTATGTGTGTGGTGAACGGATCGCGTTCTTTCTTCCCCGAATGGATTTAATGCATGAAGGAGAACCTTCTGACGCAACTGGATGGACGGGGATGGTCTCCTTCATCAGAATCGAGGACCGACGTCCATGGAACACTGTTTCTTTGGAGAGAGAGTTTTTCTAGAGAAAGAGAAGGGAGAGGGCAGGACAAGTGGTGGGATTGGAAGAGTAGATCAAGACACACTTCTACATATCTTGAGAACTTGAAATGGTTGAGAGTTGAAGGAATTGGAGGAGGGGTGTGTGTGGTGGTTGTAGGTTTTCTCTTCTGTTCTGTAGGTTGAGAATGAACGTACAAAGGGAAGAGGAAGGAGAGGAGGTTTCGCTTGATGGAGATGGGGCAGTTTATTTATCTTTGGAAACGGTGGACACTTATGGAAATCATAAAGGAGGGCAGGAGGCAGCAAGCGTGAGTGCTTGGCAGTTTCTCTTCCTGTACGTGTACGTGTGAGTGGACGAGGAGAAGAAGAGTTTGAGGCGGGCGTTGGGACTTGGGAGATAGTCAAGTGGAGATAAAACAGACCGAGATAGAGGGAAATTAAAGGAGGAGGCAACGATGACTTTTGCCGTTTCATGTTTGAGCGTTTTCTCTCTGTATATGAATGTATATATATATATGTACGTGAGGAAGAAACATTCAGCCATTGCTTGAAGAAAATGGGCTAAGGGCCCATGTGGAAAAGGAAGGGAAAGAAATAAAAAACAAACTATTAGCCTATGCCCATTCGGTGGAAGATAAAAAAAAGTGGGCTCCACACAGGAATAAAAAGAAATGATGGGCTAGGGAATTTGGTCCTGAGTTTTGAGGGAAGGAAAAGAAATTCTATTTTCCTTTTAGGAAAATCTAGAGAAGGAAAAGAAGCTCAATTACATATCAAACGGATTTCAGAGGACCAAAGAAAATTCAAAGGTGCATATTTAAATATGCCAAAGAGGAAAAAATAAAGCCCGACTAATAGAAAAGAAGTAAACTCAAATTTTAATTTCGGTTCACATTAGTTCAAATTAAATCCATTAAATTCTAAAATTCTAATTTAAGCTTGGTTAACAAATAAAACAAATGAAATTTTCTCGCCCTGATTTTTGTAAAACTTTCTCTTAAACATTCCAAGAATCGGGATGTTACACAAGGCTAATAGTGATGTGCATTACCGAGAGAAACTAGAGATACCTCTCCGATACACTAAGTGACAAATCCTAATCTCGATCTATGCCAATTCAACAAACACCATTGGAGACACCCGTACAGCATCTTTATAATCACCCAGTTATGTTGTGAAGTTTGATAGCACACAAGGTGTTCCTCCGATATTCGTGAGTTGCATAATCTCATAGTCATAGGAACATGTATAAGTCATGAAGGAAGCAATAGCAATAAACTAAATGATCATAGTGCTAAACTAACGGATGGGTCTAGTCCATCACATCATTCTCTCATGATGTGATCCCGTTCATCAAATGACAACACATGTCTATGGCTAGGAAACTTAACCACCTTTGATTAACGAGCTAGTCTAGTGCAGGCATACTAGGGACACTTTGTTTGTCTATGTATTCACACATGTACTAAGTTTCCGGTTAATACAATTCTAGTATGAATAATAAACATTTATCATGATATAAGGAAATATAGATAACAACTTTATTATTGCCTCTAGGGCATATTTCCTTCAATCTCCCACTTGCACTAGAGTCAATAATATAGATTACATAGTAATGATTCTAACACCCATGGAGTCTTGGTGCTGATCATGTTTTGCTCGTGAGAGAGGCTTAGTCAACGGGTCTGCAACATTTATATACGTATGTATCTTGCAAATGTCTATGTATCCCTCCTTGACTTGATCGTGGATGGAATTGAAGCGTCTCTTGATGTGCTTGGTTCTCTTGTGAAATCTGGATTCCTTTGCCAAGGCAATTGCACCAATATTGTCACAAAAGATTTTCATTGGACCCGATGCACTAGGTATTAAACCTAGATCGGATATGAACTCCTTCATCCAAACTCCTTCATTTGCTGCTTCCGAAGCAGCTATGTATTCCCCTTCACATGTAGATCCCGCCACAACACTCTGCTTAGAACTGCACCAACTAACTGCTCCACCATTCCATAAAAATACGTATTCGGTTTGTGACTTAGAGTCATCCGGATCAGTGTCAAAGTTTGCATCGACGTAACCGTTTACAACGAGCTCTTCGTCACCTCCATAAACGAGAAACATGTCCTTAGTCCTTTTCAGGTATTTCGAGATGTTCTTGTCCGCTGTCCAGTGATCCACTCCAGGATTACTTTGGTACCTCCCTGCTAAACTAATAGCAAGTCACACATTAGGTCTGGTACACAAATAGCATACATGATAGAACCTATGGCTAAGGCATAGGGAATTACTTTCATTTTCTCTCTATCTTCTGCACTGGTCGGGCATTGAGTCTGACTCAACTTCACACCTTGTAACACAGGCAAGAATCCTTTCTTTGCTTGATCCATTTTGAACTTCTTCAAAACTTTATCAAGGTATGTGCTTTGTGAAAGTCCTATTAAGCGTCTTGATCTATCTCTATAGATCTTGATGCCCAATATATAAGCAGCTTCACCGAGGTCTTTCATTGAAAAATTCTTATTCAAGTATCCTTTTATGCTATTCATAAATTTAGTATCATTTCCGATCAACAATATGTCATCCACATATAATATCAGAAATGCTACAGAGCTCCCACTCACTTTATTGTAAATACAGGCTTCTCCAAAAGTCTATATAAAACCATATGCTTTGATCACACTATCAAAGCGTATATTCCAACTCCAAGATGCTTGCACCAGTCCATAAATGGATCGCTGGAGCTTGCACACTTTGTTAGCACCTTTTGGATCGAAAAAACCTTCTAGTTGCATCATATACAACTCTTCTTTAAGATATCCATTAAGGAATGCAGCTTTGACATCCATTTGCCAAATTTCATAATCATAAAATGTGGCAATTGCTAACATGATTCGGACGGACTTAAGCATCGCTACGGGTGAGAAGGTCTCATCGTAGTCGACTCCTCGAACTTGTCGAAAACCTTTTGCAACAAGTCGAGATTTGTAGACAGTAACATTACCGTTAGCGTCAGTCTTCTTCTTGAAGATCCATTTATTCTCTATGGCTTGCCTATCATCGAGCAAGTCAACCAAAGTCCATACTTTGTTTGCATACATGGATCCCATCTCAGATTTCATGGCCTCAAGCCATTTGCAGAATCTGTGCTCATCATCGCTTCCTCATAGTTCGTACGTTCGTCATGGTCAAGTAACATGACCTCCAGAACAGGATTACCGTACCACTGTGGTGCGGATCTTGCTCTGGTTGACCTTTGAGGTTCGGTAGTAACTTGATCAGAAGTTTCATGATCATCATCATTAGCGTCCTCACTAATTGGTGTAGGAATCACTGGAACTGATTTCTATGATGAACTACTTTCCAATAAGGGAGAAGGTACAGTTACCTCATCAAGTTCTACTTTCCTCCCACTCACTTCTTTCGAGAGAAACTCCTTCTCTAGAAAGGATCTATTCTTAGCAACGAATATCTTGCCTTCGGATCTGTGATAGAAGGTGTACCCAACAGTCTCCTTTGGGTATCCTATGAAGACACATTTCTCCGATTTTTCACATAAGCATCACAGCCCCAAACTTTAAGAAACAACGACTTGGGTTTCATGCCAAACCACAGTTCATATGGTGTCGCTGAACGGACTTCGATGGTTCCCTATTTAACGTGAATGTAGCTGTCTCTAAAGCATAACCCTAGAATGATAGCGGTAAATCAGTAAGAGACATCATACATCGCACCATATCTAATAAAGTGTGGTTACGACATTTGGACACACCATTATGCTGTGGTGTTCCAGGTGGCGTGAGCTACGAAACTATTAGGCATTGTTTCGAATGAAGACCAAACTCAAAACTCAAATATTCACCTCCACGATCAGATCGTAGAAATTTAATTTTCTTGTTATGATGATTTTCCACTTCACTCTGAAATTCTTTAAACTTTTCAAATGTTTCAGACTTATGTTTCATCAAGTAGATATACCCATATCTGCTCAAATCATCTGTTAAGGTCAGAAAATAATGATACCCACCACGAGCATCAACACTCACCAGACCAATGATGCTCGTTCCAATAAGTCTGTTGCTCGTTCCATTGTTCCGGAGAACGGAGTCTTAGTCATCTTGCCCATGAGGCATGGTTCGCGAGCATCAAGTGATTCATCAAGTGATTCCAAAAGCCCATCAGTATGGAGTTTCTTCATGCGTTTTACACAATATGACCTAAACGGCAGTGCCAAAAATAAGTTGCACTGTCATTATTAAACTTTTGGCTTCAATACTATGAATATGTGTATCACTACTATCGAGATTCAACAAAAATAGACCACTCATCAAGGGTGCATGACCATAAAAGATATTACTCATATAAATAGAACAACCATTATTCTCTGATTTAAATGAATAATCGTCTCGCATCAAACAAGATCCAGATATAATGTTCATGCTTAACACTGGCACCAAATTACAATTATTCAGGTCTAATACTAATCCCGAAAGTAGATGTAGAGGTAGCGTGCCGACCGCGATCATATCGACTTTGGAACCATTTCCCACACGCATCATCACCTCATCTTAGCCAATCTTCGCTTAATCCGTAGCCCCTGTTTCAAGTTGCAAATATTAGTAACAGAACCAGTATCAAATACCCATGCGCTACTGCGAGCATTAGTAAGGTACACATCAATAACATGTATATCAAATATACCTTTTACTTTGCCATCCTTCTTATCCACCAAATACTTGGGATAGTTCCGCTTCCAGTGACCAGTCCCTTTGTAGTAGAAGCACTCAGTCTCAGGCTTAGGTCCACACTTGGGCTTCTTCACTTGAGAAGCAACTTGCTTGACATTCTTATTGAAGTTTCCTTTCTTCCCTTTGCCCTTTTTCTTGAAACTAGTGGTCTTGTTAACCATCAACACTTGATGTTCCTTCTTAATTTCTACGTCCGCAGCCTTTAGCATTACGAAGAGCTCGGGAATTGTCTTATCCATCCATTGCATATTATAGTTCATCATGAAGCTTTTGTAACTTGGTGGCAGTGATTGAAGAACTGTGTCAATGACACTACAATCGGGAAGATTAACTCCTAGTTGAGTCAAGTGGTTGTGGTACCCAGACATTCTGAGTATATGTTCACTCACAGAACTATTCTCCTTCATCTTGCAGCTGTAAAACTTATAGGAGACTTCATATCTCTCAATCCAAGCATTTGCTTGAAATATTAACTTCAACTCCTAGAACATCGCATATGCTCCATGACGTTCAAAACGTCGTTGAAGTCCCGATTCTAAGCCGTAAAGCATGGCACACTAAACTATCGAGTAGTCATCAGCTTTGCTCTGCCAGACGTTCATAACATCTGGTGTTGCTCCTACAGCGGGCTTTGCACCTAGCGGTGCTTCTAGGACGTAATTCTTCTGTGCAGCAATGAGGAAAATCCTCAGGTTATGGACCCAGTCCGTGTAGTTTCCACCATCATCTTTCAACTTAGCTTTCTCTAGGAACGCATTAAAATTCAACGGAACAATAGCACAGGCCATTTATCTACAACAACATAGACATGCAAAATACTATCAGGTACTAAGTTCATGATAAATTAAAGTTCAATTAATCATATTACTTAAGAACTCCCACTTATATAGACATCCCTCTAATCATCTAAGCGATCATGTGATCCATATTAACTAAACCATGTCCGATCATCACGTGAGATGGAGAAGTTTTCTATGGTGAACATCACTATGTTGATCACATCTGCTATATGATTCATGTTCGACCTTTCAGTCTTAGTGTTTCGAGGCCATATCTGCATATGCTAGGCTCGTCAAGTTTAACCCGAGTATTCAGCTTGTGCGAAACTGGCGTGCACCCGTTGTATGTGAACGTATAGCTTATCACACCCGATCATCACGTAGTGTCTCGGCATGACGAACTGTAGCAACGGTGCATACTCAGGGAGAACACTTATACCTTGAAATTTAGTGAGAGAACATCTTATAATGCAACCGCCATACTAAGCAAAATAAGATGCATAAAACATCACATGCAATCAATATAAGTGATATGATATGGCCATCATCATCTTGTGCCTTTGATCTCCATCTTCAAAGCACTGTCATGATCACCATCATCACCGGCTTGACACCTTGATCTCCATTGGAGCATTGATGTCGTCTCGCCAACTATTGCTTCCATGACTATCGCTACCACTTAGTGATAAAGTAAAGCAATTACATAGCGATTGCATTTCATACAACAAAGCGACAACCATATGGCTCCTGCCAGTTGCCGATAACTGTGTTACAAAACATGATCATCTCATACAACAATTTATATAATCACGCCTTGACCATATCACATCACAACATGCCATGCAACAACAAGTTAGACGTCCTCTACTTTGTTGTTGCAAGTTTTACGTGGCTGCTACGGGCTTAGCAAGAACCGTTCTTACCTACACATCAAAAACCACAATGATTTTTCGTCAAGTGTGTTGTTTTAACCTTCAACAAGGACCAGGCTTAGTCACACTCGATTCAACTAAAGCTTGAGAAACAGACACCCACTAGCCACCTGTGTGCGAAGCACGTCGGTAGAACTAGTCTCATGAAGGCGGTCATGTAATGTCGGTCTGGGCCGCTTCATCCAACAATACCGCTGAATCAAAGTATGACATGCTGGTAAGCAGTATGACTATTATTGCCCAGAATGCTTTGTGTTCTACTCATGCATATAACATATACGCATGAACCTGGCTCTGATACCACTGTTGGGGAACGCAGTATTTCAGAAAGAATCCTACGATCACGCAAGATCTATCTAGGTGGTGTATAGCAACGAGAGTGGAGAGTGTGTCTACGTACCCTCGTAGACCGAAAGCGGAAGCGTTAAGTAACGCGATTGATGTAGTCGAACGTCTTCGCGATCCAACCAATCAAGTACCGAACGTACAACACCTCCACGATCTGCACATGTTCAGCTCGGTGACGTCCCTCGTACTCTTGATCCAGATGACGCCGAGGGAGAGTTTCGTCAGCACGATGGCATGGTGACGGTGAATGAAGTTACCGGCGCAGGGCTTCGCCTAAGCACTACAACGATATGATTGAGGTGTGCTTCTGTGGAAGGGGGCAGCGCACACGGCTGAGACACAATTTGATGTGCCTTTGGGGTGCCCCCCTCCCACATATATAAAGGAGGGAGGGAGGAGGAGGACGGTGAAGGGGAGGAGGCGCGCCATGGGGGGGGCAATCCTACTCCAAGTGGGATTTGCCCCCCCCCCCCCTTCCTATTCCAACAAGGTGAAGGGGAAAGGTGAGGGAGGAGAGAAGGAAAGGGAGGCCGCCCCCTAGTCCAATTCGGTTTGGGCTACGGGGGGCGCGCGCCCTACCTTGGCCTGCCTCCTCTCTTCCACCAGTAGGCTCATGAGGCCCAATAACACCCTGGGGGGTTCCGGTAACCCCCTCGGTACTCTGGAAAATACCCGATACACCTTGGAATTGTTCCAGTGTCCGAATATAGTCTTCCAATATATCAATCTTTATGTATCGACCATTTCGAGACTCCTCGTCATGTCTATGATCTCATCCGAGACTCCGAAGTACCTTCGGTACATAAAAATACATAAACTCATAATATCGATCGTCATCGAACGTTAAGCATGCGGACCATACGGGTTCGAGAACTATGTAGACATGACCGAGACTCATCTCCGTTCAATAACCAATAGCGGAACCTGGATTCTCATATTGGCTCCTACATATTCTACAAAGATCTTTATCGGTCAAACCACATAACAACATATGTTGTTCCCTTTGTCATCGGTATGTTACTTGCCCGAGATTCGATCGTCGGTATCATCATACCTAGTTCAATCTCGTTATCGGCAAGTCTCTTTACTTGTTCCGAAATGCATCATCCCACAACTAACTCTTTAGTCACATTGCTTGCAAGGCTCATAGTCATGTGCCTTACCGAGAGGGCCCAGAGATACCTCTCCAATACATAGAGTGACAAATCCTAATATCGATCTATGCCAACTCAACAAACACCATTGGAGACACCTGTAGAGCATCTTTATAATCACCCAGTTACGTTGTGACGTTTGATAGCACACAAGGTGTTCCTCCGGTATTCGTGAGTTGCATAATCTCATAGTCATAGGAACATGTATAAGTCATGAAGAAAGCAATAGCAATAAACTAAATGATCATAGTGCTAAGCTTACGGATGGGTCTAGTCCATCACATCATTCTCTAATGATGTGATCCCGTTCATCAAATGACAACACATGTCTATGGCTAGGAAACTTAACCATCTTTGATTAACGAGCTAGTCTAGTAGAGGCATACTAGGGACACTTTGTTTGTCTATGTATTCACACATGTACTAAGTTTACGGTTAATACAATTCTAGCATGAATAATAAACATTTATCATGATATAAGGAAATATAAATAACAACTTTATTATTGCCTCTAGGGCATATTTCCTTCAGTAGGTACTACTTGAACTCGGCGAGGCAGAGCTTCACTGAGTCCGAATCATTGGTGTACATCACATTCAACTTGGTGCAGCCATGGGACTTAACCGCGAACTCAAAGGTGAACTCCTTGCTGAAGTTCATATCCAGCAGGCTCACCCCTCAGATCGCCATTGGAGTCTCTTCAAGTGAACGAGTGGATAGACGGCGGCGGCATTTCGTTTTTAAGCTCTTGGGGAGCTGGATTCAATAGTAAAATGAGTGTGTACAAGCGACAACAGTTACTACCCCTCCCTCGCCCGCTGCACACCTGACAAAACATGCACCCTCAGCGCATTCAAACGCCTCCATTAAGAAACCTATTCCGGCCACATGTCGGTTCATGAGCGGGTCTGTATTGGTACTGTAATCAAGTGTTAGTGGTCACTTTACTTAAATTTAATTAGCTTTAATAGAAAATTATTCTTAAAATAAGCAATGCATTGGCTCGTCCTATCAGTGCCATATGATCAACATGCACAACAATTAGAATTATTAATCTCAGGACGTACACGATCAACACATTTGTCGCACTTTAACACATATAATACTACCAAGTTTGAATAGTTTGTTATGGTTGATGTCCTCTGCATCATCATGCCGTGTTTCCCAGCTTGCAAGATTCAGAACCAAAAAATAAGATTCGAAAAGGAGACCTAAAGTGATGACAGGTATAGGTCGCATGCACCCAACTAGTGGTACTAGACATACGACTACTTTTTTCCTCAAAAAAGAGAGGTATGAGTGCTCAGTACTCCTATTCTATCAACACGAGTCCCATCTGACAACAGCGTCCGTGCTACGGCTAGCTCTTCTCCCTCATTTCTCTCTTCTAATTCTAAACTCAATCGACGCGCAGTAGGCGGTGTGGGGATTTGCCGATGGTCGGTTTGCTCAACTGCGGTGATACTACAAATAATTAACTCCAAATAAGAGCAAGGGATCACACATGTCATTTACGAGTGGAATAAAAATGCCATACACTAATAAAACATTAAGGCCACAAGGCGATGCAGTGCTGGTTACATGAGGCAAGAAGAAAGATGCATCCATCGAGGACATCCACCTCCTCGAGTCAGGGTGCCGGCCCACCGAACGGCGGCTAAGTAGCAGTGGCTTTTGTGGCCAGGTGGACATGCTTCTGAATAATGGCGTCCAAAGATTCCAACCGCTGGAAGAAGGCCAACATATTTCTGTTCTTGCTGGCCTTGTAGTGGCCTATGTAGATGATTTCCTCGTAGACGTGGATCTGCAGATAGACGGTTTCTTGCATGGCGAGGCACTGCGCGGCAAGCGCGGTCTCGAGGTGCACATCCTTCGTCGCGACCTCCGGCAACTGCAGGGCCACCAGTGCTTCAAAGAGTTCGTCACCTTGGAGGCCGATGAGGGTGGCAGGCAACAAGGAGCCTGGGCACGTGGGATGGAGCAGTATGGCAAGGTCATCCGCGCGCTTCTTGATGGTGGTGAACCTGCGGATGGAGTCAACCATCATCTGGCGCATGCAAGAGGCGAAGCCGGCATCGACGAGGGCTATGACGCCGGCGATCGCCATCACCGTCTGGAAACGCTCCACGGTGCGGGGCCGCAGGTCAGCGTGTTGGATGACCTGGCACAGCCGAATGCCGCACGCGTCCGTTGACGCCATGGGTGCTTGTGGCTTCTGGTCACTTGGTCTTGGTCTTGGATTGGAGTGGGCAGTGTTGCGCAGAGACTAGGAGTAGATGGATTGGAGTGGGCAGTGTTGTGCAGAGACTAGGAGTAGATGGATTGGAGTGGTGTGGCGCCTTTATATGATAGTCCAAACTGCATTGCATTCACATGCTCCATTATGCTTCTCCAATTACTTACTCCTACCTCTGCATGCTACTTGAGTGCGAAGGCATCATTGACCGTTCAATGTTTTGGGAACCGCTACCCCCCTGCGTCATTGGCATTCAAGTCGTATCAACGTAAATGTGTGCCAGGAGACGTTCCCGTCGATGACGAGGTGCCTATGGTGACTTCGTAAATTTCAAGATGATATCTCGGCTCAGTCTTTCGGAGGTGCTCATGGGGGTAGGGTGTGCATGTGTGCGTTCATAGGGTGAGTGTATGCACGTGTATATGAGCTCTTGCGTCTGTACTGTGTTCAAAAAAACGTAAATGCGTGTCAAAAAGAGACTAGTCAGTACTAGTATACTCAATATTGTGCACCGCGACCAAGGTGGAGAGGAAAACGAGAGAACTACGTGTTTATTTACTATGTAGATTCACTCATTTTGCTCCATATGTACTCATTTAGGGTGTAGTCTAGTCACTTGTTGAAATCTCTACAAACAGGGCTATACGAATCCACTGCTGCATGTTCGTCCACCGCGTGCGGGAGGGATAGCTTGTTGTAGTATAAGCAAAAGTTTGTCCTCGTCTGCGAGCCACCGCGCGCATGGGCGAGGGAGAAGGCGTGTAGTAGTAAAATCAAGCTTCTCCTCATTGTATGAGTTGACGCGACACATCATAGCACTTGCCCCACATGCTTGCCTCTAAAATTGGCTAAAAGACCCGCAGTGTACAATATATTTGCTGCAACCTCTAACATTTACCCCACAACAAATTAAAATATATATTCCTATCTTGACCAGATGAGCGTGCAAACTAAAATCACCTGGATGACAGGTAGGGCCAGAAGATTATTTTAATCAAAAAATGCTTCAAGACGGCCTCATAGCATGGAGCCGACCCCAACGATTTTAAGCTTAGAGGCACGGTACACGCTATTCTAGACTACTCTACACATGAAACTGCCACACGAGCATCCGGGCTGTGCTTGGCTCTTCGCCTCTTCGGGAAGTCGAACAATGATGGAGTACTACTATAGTGGAGTGCTACAGTATATTTCTGGCAATCTGACACCGAATGAACTGCTGCATGTCCACCGCGTGCGGGAGGGAGAGTGTGTAGTGAAAGCTTCTCCTAGTCCTGCCAGCCACCACGCTCATGGGCAAGCAAGGGACGCAGGTTCATTGACTTACTGCTCCTGCCTTTGCGTGTATGACAGGTGGGCCCAACAGGTTGGTGGCCCACCTGTCATATAGCCAAAGGCAGGTGCAGTTAAGTCACCGGAGCTCATCCGCGAGGGAGATGGCATTGAATCAAACTTCTCATTGTTGTACGAGTTGACGCGACACATCAAAGCATTGCACTCGATATATTTCAATAATTTGCGTTTACCGATGCATTAATTACAATGCATGCATGCATGCCATGACTTTCCTTTTGATACTTCCATGTGTTGATTTAATGCACCTTGAAGTAGTATGAATATGTGATGGTAAAGCTTTGTAATGCCCCAGCCCTAAAGCGAGAGATTGTTGTGCACGAGAAGGGTGAGATCATGCCGACGAAACAGGACCCGGCGATGGAACTCTCTATGGTCTCGATGGACCTCACCTTGCTCCACTACCCCTTGTGCCTCCGCCCCTTGAAGCCTCCAGTGTATGAGGTTCGAATACACCTCGTCCGTTCGGCTGATCGAGCAAGGTGCAGGTTTCTTGATTGATGTGTTGTTCGATTGATTTGTGTGGTGCAAGGGAGGGCACCTGGCCTGCGCGGACTGCCGCATCGAGCGCCCCGGGAACCAGCGGCAGTGCCAGAAGTGCGACCGTGGCGGTGGCTTCGACATGCGGAACACGGCGGTAGACGCCGTCCTCTCCTCGATGAGGGTGGAGTGCCCGCACGAAGGTTGTGGGCTCTACGTCACTTACCACAAGCTCACCGATCACCAGAGCGTGTGTCCGCTCGTACCCTGCAAATGCCCCGTGCCCGTCTGCAGCTATGAAGGCCCGTCGTTGGCGCTCTCCCACCACATCAACACCATGCATCCCATGCCCATGCATAGGATCCAGTACGGCAAGGTGCTCCAGCTGCAAGTGCCACTGTTGGAGCCACGGCTCTTGCTGTTCGCAGAGGAGGAGGACCGCGCATTTTTCTTGGTCGGCGGTGTGCTCAACATCAGCGCGCCTATCGTCGTGTCTGTCATCTGCATCAGAGCGGGGGCATCCCCACTGCCGCACTGCGTGGCCAAGCTGTGGGCGAACGGCCCACCAGGGGAGCCCAATGGCAAGACCGACGCTGTCAAGGTGGAAATGGAGGTGACAAGCAGCAAGGATCCCGACGATGTCGTCGTGCATGAGCTGACCTTCTTCACAGTTCTGTCCAAGCTGTTGGCCGAGGCTAGGTTGTCGAGGACGGTGTCCCTCCACATTCAGATTGACAAGCTAACCTCCTAAATGATTCTAAAGTGCCTTCTATTTATCTTAGTAATATGCTAATATAGGGGCTAGCTCGGTCTACTTTAGCTTAAGAGATGGTGGCTTTTGGTGGCGATGCAACAATTACTTCGACATCAGATTAGTAGTTAAAGTAATTTCAATAGTCAAATGGATATTTGTGTCTGTTGGATATAAAGATCCTTTGGGTAAGAAGTATAACAGCTTATATGCTTGTTTGTTCAAGAAGTGTTGCATACTTGTGTGAGTTGACGCGACACATCAAAGTAGTACTACTACTAGTAGTACTCCCTCCGATCCTAATTTCTCTGCACATAAGTTTAGGCACAGATACCAAAGAGGGCCTGGTTCTGTCTATACTTGGACAACTCACCCGACTGCGCACCAGGCAGACGAAGCTCGTGTCGTGTTGGTGCCGTGTGCGGCCCGCACATTAACCAAAACCTCGCGCCTCCAGGTTAGCCTCTGTGTTTTAAACTTCTCAATCTCAAGGCCAAGGAGCAACGTGAAACATATGATAGAGGCAATTGGATGGTTGAGAACACTACAATTTGTAGCTACAGATGCGTGTGTGAGAGAGGACGAGTGTGTGCGTGCACCTCTTCTCTTCCTGCATAACGTACGAAACTCAGAGTACAAGTGTATGTGGGTGGCATCGACCTAGGGAGCTAGAGATGGTGTGTGCAAGAAGTCTTGAGAGATGGGTGTAATGCATCTGAAAAAAAGAGTAGTCTATAGCTCGCCACGAGGCTATTCCTGACGCCCCAATAACCGTAAGATATGTATCCGACGGTGCCAGTTATTGCACGTACACAGCAGTAAAAAAAGAAGTACCATGGCATATGCTACACCATGGCCGAGGACACGTGCCCACATTACACCATACAGGAATAGTGCCGCACTTCGAAACTAGAACCGTCAATAAATTTTGAGCTTGCGTCTCGTCACATTCCAAATTACTACTACCACGCTATATTTAATTGCAAACCTGTTCACACCGATCACAACCTAAATGGTTTCCCACTTAGGAGCGTATTAGTACTCGGTTATAAATACTACTATGCCAAGATGACTGCACATTCCTCCTCAACTCCTCATCCACAAACACAAACAAGTCATTCAGCATCCTTCCTTTGCGTCTTCCATGGCCAGCGTGAGTTCTGGGTCAAGAGATTATGTAGCGACCCGACCCGAACAGATCAAGTCTCTGTGCTTAAGTGTCATCCCTGGATCGGTATGCTGACACACACAGTACTCGAGGATTTATAACAGAGCTAAATCACATGTATAAAGTAACGTAAATACTATTATCTCAATCCAAGATAGCGAAAGTAACAAGGTTGTGGATTCCCATCAACACCAACGGCAAAGTTGAGTGTGGAAATTGTAACACTAACGTATCACTTACTCGTCGTAAGAGGTCCTGCAACATGAGACGTTGCAGCCACAAAGGGTCAGTACATTGAACATACTGGCAAATTCACACCATAGAGAATGATGAATAAAGGCTATCACTACATGCATATCTGGCTGGTGGAAAAGCTCTATGGTTATAGTTTTTGCGAAAAGCCAGTTTTTCCCTACTGCAAAAGGAATAAATTTTATTTAACTATCATGGTGGTTGTTAAACATTGAGAATGGTTGACAGCATTCTCAATCCCAATTAAATAACATCATTAAACCCAACAATAATTAAATTAAAGTAACATGATGAGATTCACATGATAATCCAAGTACTAGATACTCAAGACGTCCATAACCGGGGACACGGCTAATCATGATTAGTTTATACACTCTGCGAAGGTTTGCGCACTTTTCCCCACAAGACCCGATCTCCTCCGTTGGATTTATCGCACTGCATGGTGTTTGAGAAACGGATGACCGAGACACAGTCTTTCAGAAGCGTTTGCACCTTACGATGGGTAGACCGTTCCACCTACATCCCCTACATCTGCTAGTCTACCACTGTAAGAGTTCACACGACTTAATCAACTATGCTAGAGCCCATAATAGCTTGTGGCTGCACACAGAAGTTTCTAGTATGAATAATCTCATGATCCCTTTGAGCCTGGGTGGCGGTCCATAAAAAACAGGCAATCCTGGAATACCCAGGTGCCTAGACAGGCAATCACTGGAATACCCAGGTGCCTCAATCCACCCAGATGTGTGTTTAAGTTGCCACCTTAAATAAACCATTAAATTATCAATCTCACATCGGTCATGGATTTCACTCACCCAATCCACGTCTACTAGCATAGCATGGCAATATAAGCATAACATAATAGTAACTCCCAAGGTTTGAACGCAGGGCGATAGGTTCCTACCTCATCAACTACTTCCCAATAACCACATGTTATCAATCCTACTCATGCAATGTTTGAGGGTGAAACTAATGCATAAAAACTGGGTATGAAAGGGATATGATCAAAGTGTGAACTTGCCTGCAATGTTGATGAAGATGATTCGCACTCAAAACTCTTGATAGATCTACTCATCACACTCCGGTCAATCTATCATAGGCAAGCAATAGTAACCACACATAAGCAATCACTCAGAGGATCAGAAAGATCGAAGAAGACGATTCGAAAAAACATCAAAACCAAGAAAATAACTCTTGCAACATAAAACAATTTCTAACAGTACCACAATTATGTGAATTTGGCCTTATCAGAAAGTTTAGGTCAAGAGCTTCGTTTGGCAAAAAGAATCAACTAAATCGGAGTTATAAAACTCAAGTTATGATTAAACGAAGTTTGAATACAAATCTGTTTGAATTCAAATTTTAAAACTTTCAAAAACATGTTCAAGTTGTTTTATTGGATAGAGGGGATCATAACAAAGAAGTGGGCGTTGGTTTCTTTGGATTTAGACAAACGAGTAAAAAGATGTGGTCGTTTGAAACCCAGGGGCTAAACTGTAAAAGAACTACTACAAATAGGTCCCTGGACAGAAAATAAAAAGAAAGAAAAAAACTATCGAGTGAATGCTCGCCACAGAGACCTAACGAACAAAAGCGTTCACTAACAGAGCTAACCTAGTGAACATCCACTAAATAACTAGGTTAATAAAAACAAAATCGGGTTTAACAAAAAAATTAAACTGAAAAAAATTAAACCAGATCGGACCGGCGGCGCTAGCAGGCGGCGGCGCAGGCGAGCGACGGGGCGGGCGCCGAAGCAAGGCGGCGGCGGCGGCGCGGATCGGTCACGGGATCTGCGGCGGCGGCGCAACGAGAGGAGAGAAAGAGAGAGGGCGGCGGCTTTATAGGAGGTCGGGGAGACGCGAGGCGTGGAGGAGGGGCACAGGCAAAGGTGGCGGGGCGCGGTGTCCATGGAGGACACGACGGCGGTGGCAGGCAGGAGGCGGAGACCTGCTGGAGCTCGGGGACGCGCGGCGTTGGGCTGGGCTGCGGCCTGGCCCGGTTGGCTGGGTTGGCCCAGTCAGAAAGTTTTTTTCCAGACAGATAAAAAAAGCAAAATAAAAAAAAATATATTATATAGGCATATAATATATCAAAATTTTCAGAAAAAGATTTTCTATGACATGAACATTTTTCTAGCATTAAATAAAATACACACAAATTCTAATAATTCCAATAGTGCTCCTGCTCTATTAAGATCCAACAAAAAACATTTAAAAAACCAAAATGAAATCAAATTTATTTCTCTCCAATTTTCTGATGTAGGAAATCATGTTACCCTATTTTCCATATATTTTACTTTTGGAGAAAAATAATTTGAATAAAACTCGAATAACTCCAATTTGAAAATAATTTCTAAAAGGACTTTAAATTTGACCCTTTTAACTCCCAACTCATATTTCATATAATTTGAAGAAGTCATTTTATCTTCTCTCATGAAAATCATTGAGTTGCTTGAAGTTTCTAAATTTGAAATATTTTCAAGTGATATCCAAATATTTTCAACACCCCTTGTCATTTAAATAAATGGAAGAAGTCATGTCATCTTCTCTCCAGGGTTTTGTGATGAAAAAATTTGAATTCACGGAGATCATAAAATGCAAAAATGAAAGTTTGGGAAAGTCCTTTTATTCCCTCTCATTTAATTTTCAAAAAGTTTTGAATGCACTCACTTTCAGTCAATCAATCACACAACAACAAGCAAACAATCAAATCTATCTATTTATTATAACACTCCAAAATTTAGAATTTTGGGATGTTACAGATTACCACCAGGGAGAGGCGAGCATGGAAGCGGAAGCACGAGAAATGTCCCGCCTCGCCGCGAAAGCAGCCAACATGTCCCGCCACGCGGAAGTAGCAGCACAGAGGTCCCGTGGGGCCACCGAAGCAGCACGGAGGTCCCGCCGTGTCGGTGATGCAGCAGACTGGTCCGGCCGCACCGTGAATGCAGCAGAGATGTCCCGTCGCGCCGCGGCGCCCTAGGAAAATGTCTCGCAGGCAGGCAATGACTCTTACAGGCGCATGCATGCAATCGTCCATAGCCAGATGGATCAGATCTCTGGCTATGCGAGGTTGCAGGACGACATGAAAGCCTCATTTGAACAGGCTACCAGCGTCATCCGGCAACTAAGGGAGGGAAATGAGAGGCTCTGGGCCAAGCGCGACCTGCTGAGGGCGAAGATCGTCCAAAGTGTAGAGCAGCACAAGGAGACCAGTGCCTTGTTGAAGAGGACCGGTGTCATCGTCAAGAAACTTATGGACGAGAATGACATGCTCCGCATCGAGCGCCAAAGGCTGGTGGAGGAATCTGTGGATGCTCTCAAGCAGCGTCTTGAGGACACGACAGAGCTCATCGCCGCTCGCCGCGGAGCCTAGTTCCCACAGCCTGTAGCAACGCATCAAGAAAGTAGAGATCAGCGAGCCAGATCGTTGTCTTCCTTCTTCTTCCTTGTGTATTTCGGGCGTAGCCGCATGTGGCTTTTTTTATTATCTTCCTAATTATGTAAGACAATTATTATCCACTGTCGCCGTCCTTATATATTCATCAGTCTTGCTATAAGTCGCAATAGATGCTATATAGGTCCATCGGATCTTACATCAAGATCCGTGCAAAATTTTCTTTTCAGATTTTCTTTTTTCTCTCTTAAATCTCAGTCGAGTGAGACATAGCCACGCCATTAAACAGAGGCTCGGGCGCCATTAATGGAGACCTTGGGAGAGAGATGGGCGGCAGATGGAGGTCAAAGGGCTCTCCTCCTGATAAGCATGCGCGAGGGTCTGATCGCACGCCTCCCATACTCAAATAGCTACCTTGCACGGCGCCTCCTAGCTAATAAAAAATGGGACGCGTGGCGGCATGTAAATGGTAAGTAGAACACCCATGGTTTCAATAATACTTGTGTTTCCGATTGTAATGTGACAACACTTATTTCAAAATGACTTTATAAATTGTTAATGTGTGCGCCTTCGCAAATCGGACAGCAAAATTACCACAACATGTTGGTGCCATGTCATGACACCAAGCCAAGTTTCATGATTTTCATGCGTGTTTTGGATTTACAAGAATTAAATAACCAAGTTTCTCAATGTTTCCAGCCGAGCCACGACGCCCAGATGTTTGAATTTCATTCCCATTTCTTACATGGTGCCTAGAAATTTACCCGAGGACACACATGTGATTTTTCAACCAACTTTGGTGCACTAGAGAATGTGCTTCTATTTCAAATTTGAATTATGCACACAAAGGTGGCAGATTCCCTCTAAGAACCACGAGCCTTCTTGAGAGAAGCTCCGGTTTGCAAGAAGCTTATACCAAAACTTGTTCCTATTCGGCCAAATTTTTTACCACGGCATGGTAGTACCATGACATGACACCATGCAAAGTTTCATGATTTTCAGGCGTGTTTTGGCTTTACAAGAATTTTAAAAGCAAGTTTCTCAATGTTCTCGGTCGAGCCACGATGCCCAGATGTTTGAATTTCATTCCCATTTCTTGCATGGGACCAAAGAAATTCACCCGAGGACACACATGTGATTTTTCAACCAACTTTGGTGCACGGGAGCATGTGCTTGTAGTTCAAATTTTAATTATGCACACAAAGGTGGCAGATTCCCTCTAAGAACCACGAGCCTTCTTGAGAGAAGCTCCGGTTTGCAAGAAGCTTATACCAAAACTTGTTCCTATTCGCCCAAAAATTTTACCACGGCATGGTAGTACCATGACATGACACCATGCAAAGTTTCGTGATTTTCAGGCGTGTTTTGGATTTACAAGAATTTTAAAACCAAGTTTCTCAATGTTCTCGGCCGAGCCACGATGCCTAGATGTTTAAATTTCATTCCCATTTCTTGCATGGGACCAAGAAATTCTCCCGAGGACACACATGTGAATTTTCAACCAACTTTGGTGCACGGGAGCATGTGCTTGTAGTTCAAATTTGAATTATGCACATTAAATGACCAGAAACTCAATTAATGTATAAAAAAGGCCAAACGAACCCGGACTAATTCCAAAATTTAACAGGGCACTCATGTAGTTCTATGTTGCCTCTGTAAAGAAACTCAAGGGGGCGGCGTATATCGTTTCGCACTCAAAGGTGACACGTTCCCTCTTAGAACCACGAGCCTTCTTGAGAGAAGCTCCGGTTTGCAAGAAGTTTATACCAAAACTTGTTCCAATTCGGCCCAATTTTTTACCACAGCATGTTAGTGCCATGACATGACACCATGCCAAGTTTCATGATTTCCAGACGAGTTTTGGATTTACAGGAATTTAAAAACCAAGTTTCTCGATGTTCTCGGCCAAGTCACGACGCCAAGATGTTTGAATTTCATTCTCATTTCTTGCATGGGACCTACAAATTCACCCAAGGACACACATGTGATTTTTCAACCAACTTTGGTGCACCGGAGCATGTGCTTGCAGTTCAAATTTGAATTATGCACATTAAATGTCTAGAAACTCAATTTATGTATAAAAAAGGCCAAACGAACCAGGAATAATTCCAAAATTTAGTAGGCCACTCATATAGTTCTATGTTGCCTCTGCAAAGAAAATCAGGGGGGAGGTAGTGTATATCGTTTCGCACACAAAGGTGACACGTTCCCTCTCGGAACCACGAGGCTTGTTGAGAGAATCTCCGGTTTTGCAAGAAGCTTATACCAAAACTTGTCCCAATTCAGCCAAAAATTATACATATGAAAACAGGGTTTAGATTATCCCGAACATCTCGCTACCTAGGCCAACATACTCTGATTTGAATTCAACATAAAATGGATACACATATTTGAATTGGAGATCGTATGGTACATGTAGTTCATAGTGAAATATGATTACTCCTATATGCATGTTTTTTGTTATCAATATAATATTTAAATGATGGTATAACTTGACAACAATCGTATTCAAATAAGGAAAATTGATTCAAATTTAGTCCATATGGTAGACGACAATATATATGTTCATAGGGTGGAGTAAAATGTTCATACATGATGGAAGATCAAAATGTAGGACTACATCCATTATAAACCGCAAGGTCACCTAACGATATATTCAAATTCAACATAATGTGGATTCAAACATTGAAATTCGAGATCCTGGCATTTGTAATCATATAAAAAGGGACATGACTCTTTACTTTGGTGGGAATTGATTTGTTTTTTGTTGTTGTTGAGGGAAGTGTGAATCGATTTGGTACTGTACAGGGTAATCTTGTTCTCCCAATTTTTTTTACATTTTTATTGTAGTTTTTTCAATGGCATTTACAGCAATATAGTAAAAGGGGACATGACTCTCTTGTGTCTTGTATGAATTTTTTTGTACACGTTAAGTTTGTTCTGCCGAACATGGAATACGCGCCTTGTTATCCCGAAATTTTCAAGTTCGAGTATCTTTTGTCTCATCTGCTTTGAAACTCCCGCCTCTTCAACCCGCGCTGCACCTTGTTATCTCGAAATTTTGACGCACATGAAAACTCCCTCCTCATCTGAAATCGGTCCCGCAGCCCAGACACGCGAAATCCCCCTTCTACCCCTCAGCAGGAAATGCCGGCTCGACGTCGCGTGGTCAAAACCAGTGGGGGTACGCTGGTAACTTACCCTACATTTCGGACAAGCGCGTCCCTAAGCCATGGCTCCTCCTACCTTCTCCTTCGTCCCCCCATTCGTACACTGAGGCCGCCAAAACCTGTGAGACACCACGCTCCTCCGTCGGCCTCCCGACCGTCGCCCAACCGGAGACTCTTCCCCGACGATGTCGTCCACCGCAACACCTCGCCGTCCCTCATCCACTGCGCCAGATGAGGATCCGTCATCGATCTCATCGTCCCGCCGGATCAACCACCCTGTCCTCCACCTCCAAGGAGCTTCCCCGATGTTCGCCTCATCTATCACGCCACCTCCATCCCCACAGCACCATCTTGACCTGCCCCACCGGAACCGCGGCACCCTCACCAATTCCTCTGATGAAGCCGAGGCCAACTCGGCACCACCAAGGAGGTTCTGCAGTCATCACTGCATTTTATCTTTTATTTGATCTCACGGGGCTGTCGGTGCTCGATACTGAGCAGCCATGGCGGGTCTCCATCGACGGCACCATCGCCGGCCACTTCATCCATGGCGTCTCTCCCCCATGGCGTTGCTTCCTCGGTGGTGACTTCCACACCGGCACTAGCTGCAGCTGCTCCGGCTATCACTAGCGCTGCTGCTGCTACTCTGGCTCGCGCTCGCACTGCGGCTCTGTTCTTGCTGTCGGTCGTGCTGTTGCACTACTCTTGCTTTCGTTCGTTCTGCTGCTCTGCTATTGCCGTCAGTCGCGCTGTTGCTCCGCTCATGCTCTCGTTCATGCTGCTGCTCTGCTCTTGCTCTCCCTCGTGCTGCTGCTACTGCATGACCTCCGGCAGCTACAGGAGTTGCTGCTTTAGCACTCACTCGCGATGCTGCTGCACGACTTGCTCTCTGCTAGTGTGTTCCCTGCTCCAGCGTCTGCTGATTTAGATCACTGCTTCTCTGCTACTAGTGCTCGAACGCCCTAAACATCTATTGCAATGCTCCGCTACTAGTTCAATCAGTTTCGACAGTGAAATTGAGTTTCGACTGTAAAGTTCAGTTTCTTCAGTTAAGTTTAGAGTGAACATTATTTACAACATCTGTCGGAGCGGGCGTGGCGTGGCTGATGCATTTTACATCTAGCACTTTTCGGTGATGTATTTTACATCATCTATTTCTGATGATATTAGAGTCCCACTTCAGATTAACGTTGTCTATCTTGTCCTGCTTCAGCCTCACCGTCGTACACCTCACCGGAGCTGCTCCAACGACGGAACCGTCCATCATAGCGGAGTAGTACCCTCGGCGTTGTTTCCAAAGGCCTCAGATCTTCTTCCCCGCCTCCGCAGTCACACCAGCACCACCATCCTCCATGTCCAACCCAATGATGTTGAGGTCGACAAGGCTATGCCAAAGAGGTTGTACACTCGTCGCATCACTTTGTTACTCTGCATTCACGTCGCCCCCTCAGGGATCCTTTGCTATGGAACTACTATGGTACTACTATTCATGCATTTGGTTAGAAGGAGTGGAGCAAAGAAAAACTGGAGGATTTTTTCCTTTGGTGTCTCTTTCAAAGAAAAAACGTAGAAATTTTAATATCCACTTGGACGTCCTTTTCAAATTAATATGCATGAAGAATAAGACTAATTGCATTACTAGCATAATAAGATTCTTTTTTTTTCATTTTCACGTGGTTTGACTTTAATTTGACCATGTTTCTTCATTCCTGTGTTCTTCCAATTCATGTGAACCAAACACCCAGGTTGAGAGAAATCCTATGTTTCCAAATGCTCTGTTTTGCACATGCATTCCTATCATATTCCTGTGTTTTTCCTGTCCCTGTGTTTATAGAATCCTCCAATTCTAAGGAGCCCTTACAGATTTACTTCATTTTCAGATAGGCGCCAAAGAAACCTCGGTGTGTTATGTCTTGCTCCTGCCGTGCTGTCATCCACCCCACCTGAGGTGGAGCATCGACAGAAGCATTCACTACAGCAGAGATTCCCCCTGCATACTTTCTTTCGCCGCCTCAGATCATCTTCCTCGTTGCCGGCATCCACACCAACTGCATTACCATCATCGACTGAGCAGATGAACCTGAGGACTACACAGTTATGGAAGAGAGGTCGCACTCTTTCATCTTTGCTTACGTTATACATCGGTTATTATTACCTGCTACTTTATCATTCAAACTTGAGTTTTAAAATGCCCGTGGGGCACATATCAAGGCAGCAACGAATAGTATTTGTCTACTATCTGGTTCATCTAGGGTCTTGTATGTGGTTCATATTGGGTGGGCAACAAACAGTAGATGATCCATTGTGTATCTTTTTAAACTGAAGCTATAATCTACCTGCTATCATTAGTTTTGGATCTATCCACTCATTTGCTACCATCAGTCTTGATTTCTGCATGCACCCCTTTGGCCTTACAAAATCTAACTATTTTTTTATTATGCATGTCAGTTATTATACACAATTGTACTGAACATGTAGAGAAAAAGAGAAGACCGTTGCGTGGGAATATAATGTCGTGCAGACGCCGCCCCATGGTGGGCGAAGTGGGCCCCCTCCCGCCATTCCAGATTGTATTCCAGAGGAAGATAACTGTTCAGATGGGGATTCAGAGGGAGCCGACCACTCCTATTTTACCACCTGAGGTGTTTGCTCTAACCTGGCACGTTGATGTTGGTCATATCATGCATATGGCGCCTCACATTGCTTACATTATACATCTTCTATGTCATCAGCTTAGTTTAGATTTGCTTTGTGTGAATGCCACCTATTTGGTTTCTATATCATACTCCCATCGTTCCTAAATATTTGTCTTTTTAGATATTTCAATAAGTGACTACATACGTAGCAAAATGAGTGAATCTACACTCTAAAATATGTCTCTATACATCTGTATGTGGTAGTCCATTTGAAATCTCTAAAAAAGACAAATATTTAGGAACGAATGGAGTATATGGTAATTATGCAATGCCATCTTCTTTAGCCAGGCATCATATACATGAATCATGCAATACCATCCTGTTTAGCCAGTCATCATATATGTGAATTGTATCGTGCCATATTTTTTTCATAATGTATTCCATTTGTCAACAATGTTTATACATTCATCTACTCTTCTTGTGCATCAGCCATTTGAGTCGGTCATGGGAAAATCTGGAGTGAAAACAAGGTCTTCTAAACAGTTAGTGCTACCCGTCGATGCAGATTTCTTGCTGGTTACAGATAGCTCCTTAGAGGAGGATTTAGAGACAGATGACCACTCATATCCCCCCCAGGTCCATGCTCTAACTTGGCAGGGTTATATTGCTCATATCATGCATATGGTGTCTTGCATTGCCATGCCATCTACTTAGATTAGACATGCTTTGTGTGAATGCCTCATGTTTGCTTTCTATATCAGATATGTGAATTATGCAATGCCATGTTTTTCAGCCAGTTATCATATACGTGAATTATGCACCGCCATGTAGCCAGGCATCATATATGTTAATTATCTCATGCCATCTTTTTTTTCATTATGTATTCCATTTGTCGACAATCTATGTATATTGAACTACTCTTCATGTGTATCAGCCATTTGAGCCGGTTATGGAAAAATCAGGAGTGAAAACAAGGTCTTCAGAGCAGGAAATGGTACATGTTGAAGCATATATCTCGGTGGTTACAGGGAGCTCCTTAGAGGAGGATTCAGAGACAGATGACCAGTCCTATATCCCACCTGAGGTGTATGCTCTAAGTTGCAATGTTTATATTTCTCATATCATGCATATGGTGTCTTGCATTGCTTAGTTTAGACATCATATGCACAATATTGAATTTCATATGCTTAGTTTAGAGATCATACATGTGAGTGCCAGCTTCTTAGTATATGAATCAATTATGTCAATTATATCATGTCATCATGTATACTTAGATAACATGTATGTGAATTATTTCATCCCAACCTATTTTAGAAAGACATCATATAGTTTTGTCATGTCATCCTGTTTAGATACTCATCATATGTTGAATTATGCCATTATATCCTGTTAAGTTATCCATCATATATCTGAAACTGTGTCATGCTATCCTATTTAGTTAGGCATCATATATGTGAAATTGTGTCATGTTGTCCTGTTTGGTTAGACAACATATATGTGAATTACCACATCTGTCTATCATACAATGTTTGTACGTTCAATTTCTTTTCTTGTTTATCAGCCATTTGAATTGGAGTGGGTGATGGCAGTATCTAAGGGAGCAAAAACACATTCTTCACAAAAGATAGTGCTACTTGTCGATGCAGATAGTACCATGGTTGTGCTGGCCCACAAACTAGCCCCACCACACATAATCGAGACTCTTCCAGATTGCACACTTACACCGTTGGGCAGAGAACCAGCTACAACCCATCTAACCCCAACCCCAGCGGATAGTAACCCACTTCTAGTTGACAAAGCACCATGTCCACCACAGAGTACCCCCACACGAGCAGTTTGTAAAGCAACTGCAGTGCCCAAAGCACGAACACCACCACAGCGAACCCAAACTCCACGTTTAAAGCAGAAGAGCAACTGTTCTCAGGTCAGATTCCGTAGCTATGGTCCATACTCCTTTGTTGTTGCATCATTGTATTTACTCATACCAACTACTTTCGAATTTGAAGGATCCAATTGAAACTCCAATGGTGCATCAGGTATGTTTTAAACCTATTTCTTTAATTGGATTGTTGTTCTAACTCCTTGCTCTATGTTGATTTCAGTTTCAGTTGTATAAACAGTTATGTTCTCATGTGATGCACATTACAAGTGTTGCCAATGTTGTGTAGTTTATCACACTTATATTCTGTCTATGCTACTGTGTCTTACAAATATATGAGTTGAACTGTGTCTCTATCTTGATTTGGCAACATAAACTAGAATGATATGGACAATACAGTGACCATAGTACATAGATATATGTTTGTTTCATGATGTTATCCTGCCCACCTTACTACTGAACCAGTTTACCAAAATGAGTTTCGTATACTACATGCTAAACAAGTGGTGTGTCTGCTTGTTTCTCTTGTAGTATGCAAACAGAATATTGGAGAATATGCAATGGTAGAGAAAGTAATGCAGATAAGGTTCAAGATAGTGAGACAACCCTGTTGGTCTCCAAGAAAGGTGATAAAACGATCTTGTAGACAGTGAGAAAACCCCACAGTCCTGCATTGATGTAGTGTTTGAGTTACTGGCCAGTACCGCTGGCACAAGCTCTTCGAACTCGCTGCCTGAATCACGTCGGCTTCTTCAGCCTCAGTTACAAGCTGAAAGGCATCAGTCAGCTTGCTGCGGCAAGAAGCCGAAGGACCGAGGAAGTCCCTGCATAATTCAGATGCATACTTTCTTGTGCAACAACAAGCACTGGAGGATTTAAGCGCCAAACAAGAGAAAGTTAATAAGCTTGCTAAGCTTCTTGCCAACATTATGGGTACCCAGGATATTGTTTCTTGAGCTCTTCTAAAGTGGTTTCAGTTCTGGACTTGTTTTGCTGTGGCGTTTATTTGCACTGGTCACCAACTTTGACAACCAGTGTATGTGATATGCTGCTTTGTTCCCTATATTTGCACTGGTGGCGAACTTTGATGCCTAGTGGATGTAATATGTATAATAGTCATGATAGCCTAGCGATGCTTATTTATTTCCTTGTTGTCTTGTTTATTTGTTTGTTTGTAGTCAGTGCAGTTCTTTTTCTAAGGTTTTCTAGTGGCCGCAATAACCTATTTTTAAAACTAGGCCACAATAACCACGGGCTACATATTTACTATAGTGACCCTGGGCCTCCTACGGTTCGTAGAAACAATGGGCCTTCTACGGGGAGTAGCATCAATGGGCCTTCTACGGGCCGTATGAACGATTAGCCAAACATGGGCCAATAACGGACCGCATTATGGGCCTTAAACGGGCTAGAGTTGGAATCGTCCATTCATGGGCTGACCATAATGGGCCATCGTTAATCGGCCATATTTGATGACGCTATGAAAATGGCCCAACAGATTAACGAGCCACAAATGGGCCGACTGTAACCACAGGCTGAATTTGGCCGACAATTAGAAATAGGTCGTACGTAACTAAATGCTGGAAATGAGCCCAAGAACAAATGGACCCTAAGAAGGCCGAAAGATAACATGGGCTTGAAACGGCCTAATGGAATAATGGGTCGTTAATGGGTATAAAGCGATCTACTATTCATTACGGGCCAGTTTCGCCACGGGCCGTTAATGGGAGAAGAGTTACAAAGTGCCTCATATGGGTCGAAAGATGTCATGGGCCAGACATGGGTCGGAAGTTACGGCGGGCTTGAATCATATTGGACGGCCTAGATGATGCTACTGGGCCAAATTCGGATAGGCCATAACGGGCCCTGGGTTAGCGGGCTGTAAATGGGCTATGTGCGAACAGGCCGTTAACAGGCTTTCTGTGGGCCGGCCCGCTATCTTTTTACCAAGTCAAATGGGTCGGCCTTTTCACTGGAATGGTCCTCTGTTGGGCTGTGCCACATGTCAACGTATCATTGGTGCATTTTGTCCAATGAGTGGATGACATTTGTCCCAACGGTGAGCCGACACGTGTTTCCTCCAGCCAATGATAATTTTACATGAGGAAAATCCCCATTGGTCCGGGTTGTTAACGGGTTATTAGATCCAAACCAGAACCCGATAGCTTAATGGCGACTCGTTATCGTGTATGCCACGTGTCAGTCACCCTTGACGAAAGCACTTCTATGACGCGCGATTTATCGTCATGGAAGTGGACACTTCCATGATGATAATTTTTGTAATGTCATGGAACACTTCTAGGACAGCACAGGTATGACTATCTTGATTCTGTCATAAAATTGTCATGGATGTACATGCATGACAGAAAACATGACCTACTGTGACAAACACGTATCATCACGGAAGTGTATTTTTTTGTAGTGTATGGTGCGATCTATGATGTCTCCTATAGATTTACCACTATCGTTTTGGGGTTATGCATTAGAGACAATTGTGTTCATGTTAAATAGGGCACCATTTAAATCCGTTGAGACGACACCGTATGAATTGTGGTTCGGCAAGAAACCTAAGCTGTCGTTTCTTAAAGTTTGGGGTTGCGACACTTATGTCAAAAGGATTCAGCCTGATAAGCTCGAACCCAAATTGGAGAAGTACATCTTCACAGGATACCCTAAGAAACCAATTGGGTACACCTTGTACCACAGATCCTAAGGCAAGATCTTTGTTGCCGAGAATGGAACCTTTCTAGAGAAGGAGTTTTTCTTGAAAGAAGTGAGTGGGAGGAAAGTAGAACTTGATGAGGTAATTTCACCTTCTCTCGAATTGGAAAGTAGCACATTAGTGAAAAACCATTCCTGTGATGCCTACACCAACTAGAGACGAAGCTAATGATAATGATCATGAAACTTCAGATCAACTTACTACCGAGCCTCATAGGTCAACCAGAGCATGTTTCGCACTAGAGTAGTACGGTAATCCTGTTCTGGAAGTCATGTTACTAGACCATGATGAACCTATGAACTATGAAGAAGCGATGATAAGCCCAGATTCCGATAAATGGCTTGAGGCCATGAAATCTAAGATAGGATCCATGTATGAGAACAAATTATGGACCTTGGTTGACTTGCCCGATGATCGGCGAGCCATAGAGAATAAATGTATCTTCAAGAAGAAGGCTGACGCTGATGGTAATGTTACTGTCTATAAATCTCAACTTGTCGTGAAAGGTTTTTGACAAGTTCAAGGAGTTGACTACAATGAGACTTTCTCACCCGTAGCGATGCTTAAGTCAGTCTGAATCATGTTAGCAATTACCACATTTTATAGGACTCTCACAAAGCACATACCTTGATAAAGTTTTGAAGAAGTTCAAAATGGACCAGTCAAAGAAAGGGTTCTTGCCTGTGTTACAAGGTGTGAAGTTGAGTAAGACTCAAAACCCGACCACGGCAGAAGATAGAGAGAGAATGAAAGTCATTCCATATGCCTCAGCCATAGGTTCTATCAAGTATGCTATGTTGTGTACCAGACTTGTTGTGTGCCTTGCCATGAGTTTGGCAAGGGGTACAATAGTGAACCAGGAATAGATCACTAGACAGCGGTCAAAATTATCCTTAGAGGACTAAGGAAATATATCTCGGTTATGGAGGTGACAAAGAGTTCGTCATAAAGAGTTACGTCTATGCAAGATTTGGCACTGATCTGAATGACTCTGAGTCTCAATCTGGATACATATTGAAAGTGGGAGCAATTAGCTAAAGTAGCTCCATGCAGAGCATTGTAGACATAGAAAATTGCAAAATACATACGGATCTGAATGTGGCAAACCCATTGACTAAACCTCTCTCACAAGCAAAACATGATCATACTTTAGTACTCTTTGGGCATTAATCACATGGCGATGTGAACTAGATTATTTGACTCTAGTAAACCCTTTGGGTGTTGGTCACATGGCAATGTGAACTATGAGTGTTAATCACATAAAGATGTGAGCTATTGGTGCTAAATCACATGGCGATGTGAACTAGATTATTGACTCTAGTGCAAGTGGGAGACTGGAGGAAATATGCCCTAGAGGCAATAATAAAGTTGTTGTTTTATATTTCCATATATCATGATAAATGTTTATTATTCATGCTAGAATTGTATTAACTGTAAACTCGATACATGTGTGGATACATAGACAAAACACCATGTCCGTAGTAAGCCTCTACTAGACTAGCTCGTTAATCAAAGATGATTAAGTTTCCTAACCATAGACATGTGTTGTCATTTGGAGAATGGGATCACATCATTAGGAGAATGATGTGATGGACAAGACCCATCCGTTAGCATAGCATATTGATCATTCACTTTTATTGCTATTACTTTCTTCATGTCAAATACATATTCCTTCAGCAATGAGATTATGCAACTCCCGGATACCGGAGGAATGCCTTGTGTTCTATAAAACATCACAACGTAATTGGGTGATTATAAAGATGCTCTATAGGTATCTCCGAAAGTGTTTGTTGGGTTGGCATAGATCGAGATTAGGATTTGTCACTCCGAGTATCAGAGAGGTATCTCTAGGCCCTATCGTAATGCACATCATAAGAAGCCTTGCAAGCAAAGTGACTAATGAGTTAGTTACAAGATGATGTATTATGGAATTAGTAAAGAGACTTGCCAGTAACAAGATTGAACTAGGTATGTGGATACTGACGATCGAATCTTGGGCAAGTAACGTACCGATGATAAAGGGAATAACGTATGTTGTCATAACGGTTCAATCGATAAAGATCTTCGTAGAATATGTAGGAGAAAATATGAGCATCCAGGTTCCGCTGTTGGTTATTGACCGGAGAGGTGTCTCGGTCATGTCTACATAGTTCTCGAACCCGTAGGGTCCGCACGCTTAACATTTGATGATGATTTAGTATTATATGAGTTATGTGATTTGGTGACCGAATGTTGTTCGGAGTCCCGGATTAGATGATGGACATGACGAGGAGTATCGAAATGGTTGAGAGGTAAATATTGATATGTAGGACGATGATATTCGGACACCGGAAGTGTTCAGGTACTTACCGGGTCACCGGAAGGTGTTTCGGGTACCCCCGGCAATCCTATGGGCCATATGGGCCTTGTGAAGGAACACACCAGCCCACAAGGGGCTGGTGCGCCCTATAAGGCAATAGGAGGAGGAGAAGGAAAGGGGGGAAGGGAAAGGAAAGTGTGGAATAGGATTCCCACTTCCTTCCCTCCCCCCCTCTTTCCTCCCCCTTCATGCATACATGGAAAGGGGGCTCATGTCAAGGCAGGGCCCCTAGGGGCGGCGGCCCACCCTAGGGCACCCCTGGCTGCCTCTCCACCCTCCCACCTATATATATGTGGGGAGGGGCGCCTAGAACACAGACGAACAATCATTAGCCGTGTGCGGCGCCCCCTTCCACAATTTACAACCCCCGTCATATTCTCGTGGTGCTTAGGCAAAGCCCTGCATGGATCACTTCACCATCATCGTCACCATGTCGTCGTGTTGACGGAACTCATCTACTTCCTCAACACCTTGCTGGATCAAGAAGGCGAGGGACGTCATCGCGCTGAACGTGTGTAGAGCTCGGAGGTGTCGTACATTTGGTGCTTGATGTGTCGGATCTAGAAGAAGTTTGAGTACATCAATTGTGCTGTCAAACGCTTTCGCTTTCGGTCTATGAGGGTACGTGGACACACTCTCCCCCTCTCGTTGATATGCATCTCCTAGATAGATCTTGCACGAGCGTAGGAAATTTTTTGAAATTGCATGCTATGTTCCCCAACACCGGTACTACCACCCGTGCCGCTGGTTGTACTGCTTAGTAGGGTTTCTGCAGGGTACCCATGTTTCACGGTTGTACTGGTACGCCTAGCGGTTGTACCGCTCCTGTGTTTTCTGCAACATAATGGGCAGATTCGTGGTGTCCTATAAAAGGCGGTCTTCTTCCCCAATGGATCTAATTCTTCTAGCTCGTGTTCTTCCCCCCATTGTTGACCTTCTTCGAGCTTGCTAACTCTCAATCCCTCTAATGATTCTTGCTAGTTCTTGAGGGAAAAGAGAGAGGAGATCTAGATCTACGTTTCCATCAACCACTTTCTCCTCTGTGTGAGGGGAACCCCTTGGATCTTGATCTTGGAGTTATTCGTGTTCTCTTCCTTGCTCTTCCTCTCATTTTCCTCCATAGCATTAGTTGTTATGGTGGGATTTGGGAGAGAAGGACTTGGGAACTCTGTGTGCCCTTGGCATTGCATTTGGTGCGTTGGTTTGAGTTCTTCATGGTGATACGTGGAAGTGAAGTTTGAGATCTTTTTACTTTTGGGTGCTTGGTACCCTATAGCTGTTGGGGAACGCAGTAATTTCAAAATTTTCTGACGCACACGCAAGATCCATCTAGGTGAGGCATAGCAACGAGCGGGAGAGTGTGTCCACGTACCCTCATAGACCGAAAGCGGAAGCATTTAGTAACGCGGTTGATGTAGTCGAATGTCTTCGCGATCCAACTAATCCAAGTACCGAACACACGGCACCTCCGCGATCTGCACACGTTCAGCTCGCTGACGTCCCTCATACTCTTGATCCAGTTGAGTCCGAGGGAGAGTTTCGTCAGCACGACAGCGGGATGACGGTGATGATGAAGTTACCGACGCAGGGCTTCACCTAAGCACTACAAAAATATGACCGAGGTGGAAATCTGTGGAGGGGAGGCACCGCACACGGTTAAGACAACTGTCAACTTGTGTGTCTATGGGGTGCCCCCCTCCCCCGTATATAAAGGAGGAGAGGAGGGGAGGGCCGGCCCTCTCTATGGCGCGCCCAAGGAGGAGTCCTACTCCCAGTAGGAGTAGGTTTGCCCCCTTCCCTAGTTGGAGTAGGAGAAAAAGGAAGAGGGAGAGAGAGATGGAAGGAAAGCCCCCCCCCAATTCAGATTGGGCTTGGGGGCGTGCCCTCCAACTGGCCGCCTCCTCCTCTCTCCCAATAAGGCCCATTGACTCCCTGGGGGATTCCGGTAACCCCCGGGTACTCCGGTAAATGCCTGAACTCATCCGGAACCATTCCGATGTCCAAACATAACCTTCCAATATATCGATCTTTATGTATTGACCATTTCGAGACTCCTCGTCATGTCTGTGATCACATCTGGGACTCCGAACTACATTTGATACATCAAAACACATAAACTCATAATACCGATCGTCATCGAACATTAAGCGTGCGGACCCTACGGGTTCGAGAACTATGTAGACATGACCGAGACTCACTTTCGGTCAATAACCAATAGCGGAACCTAGATGCTCATATTGGTTCCTATATATTCTACGAAGATCTTTATTGGTCAAACCCCATAACAACATTCGTCATTCCCTTTGTCATCGGTATGTTACTTGCCCGAGATTCGATCGTCGGTATCTCAATACCTAGTTCAATCTCGTTACCGGCAAGTCTCTTTACTCACTCCGTAATGCATCATCCCGCAACTAAATGATTAGTCACATTGCTTGCAAGGCTTAAATTGATGTGCATTACCGAGAGGGCCCAGAGATACCTCTCCGACAATCGGAGTGACAAATCATAATCTCGATCTATGCCAACTCAACAAACACCATCGGAGACACCTGTAGAGCACCTTTATAATCATCCAGTTACATTATGACGTTTGGTAGCACACAAAGTGTTCCTCCGGTATTCGGGAGTTGCATGATCTCATAGTCATAGGAACATGTATAAGTTATGGAGAAAGCAATAACAATAAACTAAACGATCATAGTGCTAAGCTAACGAATGGGTCAAGTCAATCACATCATTCTCTAATGATGTGAACCCGTTAATCAAATGACAACTCTTGTCCATGGCTAAGAAACTTAACCATCTTTGATTAACGAGCTAGTCAAGTAGAGGCATACTAGTGACACTATGTTTGTCTATGTATTCACACATGTACTAAGTTTCCGGTTAATACAATTCTAGCATGAATAATAAACATTTATCATGATATAAGGAAATATAAATAACAACTTTATTATTGCCTCTAGGGCATATTTCCTTCAAGAGCTTGTTCCTCTTGGGTGCTTGGGCGCCCTAGACGGTTGTTGGTGTCTCGGAGCTCAATCATTGTGGTGTAAAGCTCTAGGAAAGCGTCAGGGTCTCCAATTAGGTTGTTGAGATTGCCCCGAGCAATTTGTACGGGTTCCGGTGACCGCCCCAAGGGTTGCCAAAGCGTACGGGTTTGTTGACCGCCCCCAAGGGTTGTCATTTATACGGGTTCGGTGATCAAGGGTTCCTTAGTGGGATCACGACATCTTGCATTGTGAGAGGGCGTGAGGAGAATATGGTGGTCCTAATAGCTTCTTAGGGAGCATTGTGCCTCCACACCGCTTCAAACAAAGATTAGCATCTGCAAGGGTGTGAACTTCGGGATACATCGTCATCTCTGTGTGCCTCAGTTATCTCTTACCTGAGCCCTTTACTTATGCACTTTACTTTGTGATAGCCATATTGTTTCATGTCATATATCTTGCTATCAGTTAGTTGGTTTATCTTGCTTAGCATAAGTTGTTGGTGCACATAGGTGATCCTAGTTGTTTTAGGTTTTGTGCTTAGCTTTCAGAACATGTGCACTTAGAGACTCCGGATCCATTAGTACTCGCCAGGCGTGCTTTCATATGAGTGAGCGTGTGCTCGTGTATGGCTAGGGCAAAATCCCTGCATTCAATGCTGTCAGCGGCGACACCCACGGGTGTTGTCCCCTCCTTGGAGGCGTTGTCACGGTCGGTTCTAAGCCCCTCTTCGAGTAGAGGGGGAAACCCTAGGTCCGGCTATCCGGATTAGACGGCAGCAACGTCTCGGTGTCGTTCTCCTTCTTGAAGGCGTCAACTTGTTTGCTTATGGTGTCCTCGGGCCTGGATCTGAGGTTGTTGGTCGTCTTGTTGGTGGTTTGTGTCGGATTTCAGGTTCCGGCAAAACCCTTGAGGTTCGAACTTTGGGTGCGCACGAAGATCTCCCCACCTAGCTCACGCTCTCACCACAATCTCAAAGCTTAGCACGTCGAACTCGCAGAACAAAGGACACAGGGTTTATACTCTTTCAGGCCACCGTTGTGGTGTAATACCCTACTCCAGTGTGGTGTGGTGGATTGCCTCTTGGGCTAAGGATGAACGAGTACAAGGGAAGAACAGCCTCCAGAGGAGAGGTGTTGAGGGAGTCCTAGATTAGGGGGTGTCCGGATGGCCGGACTATACCTTCAGCCGGACTCCTGGACTATGAAGATAAGAGATTGAAGACTTCGTCCCGTGTCCGGAAGGGACTTTCCTTGGCGTGGAAGGCAAGCTTGGCGATACAGATATGTAGATCTCCTGCCATTGTAACCGACTTTGTGTCACCCTAACCCTCTCCGGTGTCTATATAAACCGGAGGGTTTTAGTCCGTAGGACAACATATAGAACAACAATCATACCATAGGCTAGCTTCTAGGGTTTAGCCTCTCTGATCTCGTGGTAGATCTACTCTTGTACTACCCATATCATCAATAGTAATCAACCAGGATGTAGGGTTTTACCTCCATCAAGAGGGCCCAAACCTGGGTAAAACTTCGTGTCCCTTGCCTCATGTTACCATCCAGCCTAGACGCACAGTTCGGGACCCCCTACCCGAGATCCGCCGGTTTTGACACCGACATTGGTGCTTTCATTGAGAATTCCTCTGTGTCGTCGCCATCAGGCTTGATGGCTCCTATGATCATCAATGGTGATGCAGTCCAGGGTGAGACCTTCCTCCCCGGACAGATCTTCGTCTTCGGCGGCTTCGCACTGCGGGCCAATTCACTTGGCCATCTGGAGCAGATCGAAAGCTATGCCCCTGGCCGTCAGGTCAGATTTGGAAGCTTAAACTACACGGCTGACATCCGTGGGGACATGATCTTCGATGGATTCGAGCCACTGCCGAGCGCGCCGCACTGTCACAACGACCATGATCTAGCTCTGCCGCCGAACAGTGCCCTGGAGGCCGCCCGCATCCGCTTCGACCCTTAATTCGGAGCCAACTGCGCCGATCGAGGATGGGTGGTTGGACGCCGCCTCGGGGGCTGCAATCCAAACGGCGATTAAGCCGAACACCAGCCCCGCACTCCGCAAGACTCGTGACTCCAATGAGCCGGACTCCTCTCCGGACTCTGAACCCTCCGCGCCCCTGCCGATCGAATCCGATTGGGCGCCGATCATGGAGTTTACTACCACGGACATCTTTCAGCACTCGCCTTTCGGCGATATTCTGAAGACACTGAAGTCTCTATCTTGATTAGGAGAGCCCTGGCCGGACTACGGTCAGCAAGGTTGGGATACGGACGATGAAGAAATTCAAAGCCCACCCACCACCCACTTTGTAGCCATTGTCGATGATTTAACCGACATGCTCGACTTCGACTCCGAAGACATCGACGGTATGGACGCCGATGATGGAGACGATAAAGAACCAGCGCCTATTGGGCCCTGGAAAGCCACCTCGTCATATGACATATACATGGTGGACACCCCAAAAGAAGGAGATGGCGATGGAACAGTGGAGGATGACCCCTCCAAGAAACAGCCTAAGTGCCGGCGTTAGCGGCGCCGCTCAAAATCCCGCCAAAACAAATACGGTGATTCAAGCACGGGAGATAATAATACTCCGGAGAGTGCCTAAGAAAACCCCCTCCAGCAAGATTCAGCACAGGAGGATGGAGAAACCAGCCCTCTTGAGAGAGCGGCAGACAGAGAGGTCGAGGAAGATAATCATATGCCTCCCTCCGAAGACGAGGCAAGCCTCGACGACGATGAATTCGTCGTGCCAGAGGATCCTGTCGAGCAAGAGCGTTTTCAACGCAGGCTTATGGCCACGGCAAGAAGCCTCAAGAAAAAACAGCAACAGCTTAGAGCTGATCAAGATTTACTAGTCGACAGATGGACTGAAGTCCTTGCGGTCGAAGAGCATGAACTCGAACGCCCCTCCAAGAGCTACCCAAAGTGCAGGTTGCTACCCCGATTAGAGGAGGAAGCACTTGATATGGCCAACCGGCCACCTCATGGCCGCGTCAAAGAGGCCTCTCGGTCCTCCACTCAAGCCGCACCCCGTACCAAGGCACGGGAAAATGCGCCAGACCTGCAAGATATGTTGGAGGACAAGGCAAGGCAAACAAGATCGATCTACGGATCGCATGGGCGCCCCACGACTCGAGACAATAACCATCACGCCGAACATAAATCCGGTAGGGCCGAACACAGTAGACAAAGCTCATTGGAGCTACGTCGTGATATAGCCCAGTATAGAGGCGCCGCACACCCACTATGCTTCACAGACGAAGTAATGGATCATCAAATCCCCGAGGGTTTCAAACCCGTAAACATCGAATCATATGATGGCACAACAGATCCTGCGGTATGGATCAAGGATTATCTCCTTCATATCCACATGGCCCGCGGCGATGATCTCCATGCCATCAAATACCTCCCACTCGAGCTTAAAGGACCAGCTCGGCATTGGCTTAACAGCTTGCCAGCAGGATCAATCAGTTGTTGGGAGGACCTGGAAGCCGCATTCCTCGACAATTTCCAGGGCACTTATGTGCGATCACCAGACGCCGATGACCTAAGCCACGTGATCCAGCAGCCAGAGGAATCAGCCAGGCAATTCTGGACACGGTTCCTAACAAAGAAAAATTAAATAGTCGACTGTCCGGACGCAGAGGCCCTAGCAGCCTTCAAGCACAATATCCGCGACGAGTGGCTTGCCCGGCACCTAGGAAAGGAAAAGCCAAAGTCTATGAAAGCACTCACGACACTCATGACCCTCTTTTGCACGGGAGAAGACAGTTGGCTTGCTCGTAGCAACAATATGACCAAGAACCCTGGTAATTCGGATACCAAGGACAGTAGTGGCAGGTCGCGTCGCAACAAGCAGAAGCGCCGCATTAACAGCGACAATGCTGAGGATACGGCAGTTAATGCCGGATTCAGGGGATCTAAATCCGGTCAGTGGAAAAAGCCATTCAAAAGGAATCCTAGGGGCCCGTCCAGTTTGGACCGAATACTCGACCGCTTGTGCCAGATACATGGCACCCCCGAAAAGCCGGCCAACCACACCAACAGAGATTGTTGGGTGTTCAAGCAGGCAGGCAAGTTAAATGCCAAAAACGAAGACAAGGGGCTGCATAGCGATGACGACGAAGAGCCTCGGCCGCCGAACAATAGTGGACAGAAGGGTTTTCCCCCACAAGTGCGGACGATGAACATGATATATGCAACCCACGTCCCCAAGAGGGAGCGGAAGCGCGCGTTAAGGGACGTATACGCGGTAGAGCCAGTCGCCCCAAAGTTCAACCCATGGTCCTCCTCCCCGATCACCTTTGATCGAAGGGACCACCCCACTAGCATCCGTCATGGTGGATTCACCGCATTGGTTCTAGACCCAATTATTGACGGATTTCATCTCACTAGAGCCCTTATGGACGGTGGCAGCAGCCTGAACCTGCTTTACCAGGATACAGTGTGGAAAATGGGCATAGATCCCTCGAGGATTAAGCCCACCAAAACGACCTTTAAAGGCGTAATACCAGGTGTAGAGGCCAACTGTACAGGCTCAGTCACACTTGAAGTGGTCTTCGGATCTCCGGATAATTTCCGAAGCGAGGAGTTAATCTTCGACATAGTCCCATTCCGCAGTGGCTATCACGCACTGCTCTGGCGAACCGCATTCGCAAAGTTCAATGCGGTACCGCACTACGCATACCTTAAGCTCAAAATGCTAGGCCCTCGAGGAGTAATTACGGTCAATGGAAACATCGAACGCTCCCTCCGAACGGAGGAGCACACAGCGGCCCTTGCAGCGGAAGTACAAAGCAGCCTCTCCAGGCAGTTCTCCAGTCCGGCCATTAAACGACCGGACACCGTCAAGCGCGCCTGGAGTAACCTACAACAAGACCGCCTAGCACGATCCGAGCAGGCGTAGCAATGCGGCCCCAACCCCAGCCCTCGCAAAAAGGCAACCCCAGTGCTTCGCATACATAACTACGCTCTAGAAATACCATGGGTACAGGGGGAGGGGCACCATCACGGCACGCCCGAAACACGGCTTAAATCGCACCAGGGGCTGCCGATTTTTTAATTTTCTCTTACTTTCAGGACTCCATTCTTCGGAAGGCCTGTTCAGCAGTTCAATTGTCGCACAAACGATGCAAGAACCAGGGAAGCAGACAAGCCACGCCGCATTACGGAACTCCCAGGTGGTCTCTATCACGAGCAGTATGCCTGTTTCGCATACCATTCTGCAGCCTGCCCCTGGAACGGACATGTTAAATAGTCCAACCTTTTGCTTATCGCATTATTTGTATCGTTCTGCTTTGATCGCAGCCCTTTTTAATAAATAGTGCATAGCTTTTGTCTATTTTTGCATTACTCTTTATATATATATATATATGTTCTTTAATGACATGTTGCACCCGTACACTTTGGTACGACCAAAATACGCCAGGGGCTTTAGTACCCCTCAATATGGTGTGAGAAGTCCGAACACTTTAACAAGTGCGACACCCCAAACTTATAGCATTATATGCATCGGCTCCGAATCATGTCTTGGGTCAATAGTTGGGTTTGCCCGGCTCCTATGTTTTGGTGCCTTACGTTCCGCTATATCTGCTAAGGTAGCACTAGGAGAACCACTGCGATTGTGCCCTAGTTGAGCTGGGTCGAGCACCTCAGTGGATAAAGCTAAAACTGACAGTCATGATGAAGCGAGAGTTGGTCGTTGTTCGAGAGGTTTTTCGAGTCCCTAAAGACTTATGCCGCTTAGTGCGAGGAGCCGGCTCTGTCCGGCCAAGGCGTGGATAGCGCCCCGAACTCGGTCTTCCGAATACCAGGGGCTTCACCGAAATTTAAAATTATAGAATTCTATGGCTAAGTGAGAGTGTTCACGCATTATAGTCCGATTGCCTTGTTCGTTGGGCTGAGCGCCTCCCTCGAAGGACCCAAACATGGGAAAAAGAGCGCTCAGGCTTATCCCCGAACACCCCAGCACTAGCGGCATGGGGGCAGAAGCCAACTACTTGCCATCTCTCAAAATTGATAAACAGCCGCACAGAAGGTAATATTTTAAATTCCAACAGCATTGCTTAGCGCATATAAACAAGTTTTCAGCGCACAGGACAAAGCGAGCAAGTTTCACTCAAAAATTACATCCCTAGAACATTCATCCGCCACAAGGCAGGCACCCTTCAAAACATCCTTATAATAATTCTCGGGCTTGCGATGCTCTTTCCCCGGCGGTGGCCCGTCCTTCACAAGCTTCTCAGCATCCAGCTTGCCCCAGTGCACCTTAGCACGGGCAAGGGCCCTATGGGCAACTTCAATGCAGACGGAACGCTTGATGACTTCGAGCCTTGGACAAGCCTCCACCAGCCGCCGCACCAGCCCGAAATAGCTCCCAGGCAGAGCCTCTCCAGGCCACAACCGAACTATGAGGCCCTTCATGGCCTGTTCGGCCGCCTTGTGGAGCTCGACCAGTTGTTTCAGCTGGTCGCTCAGGGGCACGGGGTGTCCGGCCTCAGCATACTGAGACCAGAACACCTTCTCTGTCGAGCTGCCCTCCTCGGCTCGATAGAATGTGGCGGCATCGGACACACTCCGGGGAAGATCTGTGAACGCTCCTGAAGAGCTCCGGATTCGGGTAAGTAACAAGTAACTCATGTTTATGTGTTTGCTTTGCATAAAGAATGCCTTACCCGCCGCTATCTTCTTCACCTCATCCAACTCCTGGAGGGTCTTCTGGGATTCGGCCTTGGTAGACATGGCATTTTCAATAGCCACCGCGAGCTCGGAAGCTCGCGTCTTTGAGTCAAGCTCCAAACTCTCATGTTTTTCCATGAGAGCCTGGAGCTCTTGCCGCACCTTGCCAACCTCGGCCTCATACTTCTCCCTCTCGGTGCGCTCCGCGGCCGCCCTCTTCTCGGCCTTGACCAGCGCTTGCTTAAGGGTCGCCACCTCAGACGTGGCCCCTACAATAGCCACGATGATCCTGTCATTTTTTGCAATTGCACCTTTTTTATATATATTTAACAAGGTATTTCTTACCTTCCTTCTCCTCGAGCTGCTTCTTGGCACGCCCGAGCTCTCGCTCGGACTGCTCGAGGTTCTGCTTTAGCGTGTCCACTTCCGCAGTCAGTACGTCGGACGCCAGCAGAGAAGCCTGCATACGCATATTGACTCCTTTTTGTTAGACTCCTGCGAATTTCATTTTGATCCTCTATTCGGCTTTTCTTCTCGAACGCCAAACAGAGCATCAGGGGCTATTGTCTATGCGGTAATATTATTACACATTTTTTACTTACCTCAAAGCCTGTTAAAAGGCTAGTACAAGCTTCAGTCAGTCCGCTCTTGGCGGACTGAACCTTCTGGACCACCGCACTCATAATGGTGCGGTGCCCCTCGTCGATGGAGGTGCCTTTGAGCACCTCCAACAGATTGTCCGGCGCCTCCGGTTGGACGGGGGTCCCCGGCATGGTGGGCTTGCTCCTCTTGGAAGGAGGTCGCCTGCCGGACTCTGGAACCTTTGAAGGTTCCGGAGCGGTGTCCGGCCTAGGGCCGGACTTGGAGCCCTGGGGGGGTTCTGTCCCCTTCACTCCTGGGGTCCGGGAGGTCGCCTTGCGGCGCCTCCAGGACCACCTCCTCCCCGATTGGGACCTGTTGGGACAACACTTCGGTGTCGTCCGTAGGGCGGGGGGAGGAAGCCATCGGAAGCGAATTCACATCTGACAAGTCCAGTGAACCGCTCGACGACGCGTCGAGCCGGTCTTTGGGTGGGCTACATAAACATATTCGATGTAAGGGAAAGCCGTGCAACAAAGGAATACTATGAATTACTCGGGTATCTGGATACTTACGATTTATCCAGGGGCTTGGCCCTGGGCGGCCACTCCTCTCCTCCGTCGTCGGCGTCGGTGGAGTAGTCCGGAGGAAGGGTTTTCCCATTCTTGGACCCTTCGGCCTCCCCAGCTGGGGCGGCCTTCCTTTTCTTCCCTTCCCCCGCTGGAGGGGGAGGGGTCTCTTCTTCCTCCTCCTCGTCTTCATGGGAGGAGTGCGTCTTGGAGTCGTCGGATGAGGGATCCGACACCTCCAGGCGCCGGGCACTCTTTCGAGTCCCTGTGGCCCTCTTCTTGGCCTTCTTCTCTGGCACCACATGGGGTGCCGGAACCAGCAGCTTCGCCAAACGAGCATCCGCTGGGCCTTCGGGCAAAGGAGCCGGACAGTTGATATGTCCGGACGTCTCCTACCAATCTTGTCAAAGCTAAGGGAGCTTAGATCCCGCATGGAGTCAAACTATGAAAAACTGATACCCTGTAAAAGGAAAAAACAGCTTACCGCATGAGCGTGACACTGCGTACTGAATCTGCGATCCTCAGTAGCGAATGCGGGGGCCTTGGCGCCCTTGAAAAGCACCTTCCAGGCATCTTCGTACGTCGTGTCGAAGAGCCTGCTCTGAGTTCGGTGCCGCGTCGGGTCGAACTCCCATAGGTTGAAAGCCCGTTGTTGACACAGGAGGATTAGGCGGATGAGCATAACCTGGACTACGTTGACAAGTTTGAGCTTCTTGTCCACCAGGGTTTGGACGCATGTTTGGAGTCCGCTCAGCTCTCCTTTTTTACCCCACGACAGGCCCGTCTCCTTCCAGGAGGTGAACCGCGTAGGGGGTCCGAATCGAAACTCGGGGGCTGCGACCCATTCGGGGTCGCGCGGCTCGGTGATGTAAAACCACCCCGATTGCCACCCCTTCAGGGTCTCCACAAAGGAGCCCTCGAGCCATAAGACGTTGGGCATCTTGCCCACCATGGCGCCTCCGCACTCCGCCTGGTTGCCGCGCGCCACCTTCGGCTTGACATTGAAAGTCTTGAGCCATAGGCCAAAATGGGGGCGGATGCGGAGGAAAGCCTCGCACACGACAATAAACGCCAAGATGTTGAGGACAAAGTTCGGGGCCAGATCGTGGAAATCTAGGCCATAGTAGAACATGAACCCCCGGACAAATGGGTGAAGAGGGAAGCCCAGTCCGCCGAGGAAATGGGGGAGGAACACCACCCTCTCATGGGGCCTAGGGGTGGGGATGAGCTGCCCCTTTTCGGGAAGCCGGTACGCGATGTCGTTACACAAGTATCCAGCCTTCCTCAATTTTTTGATGTGTCCCTCCGTGACGGAGGAGACCATCCACTTGCCTCCCGCTCCGGACATGGCTGGAGAAGCTTGAGGTGGGGAGTGCGGACTTGGGCGCTGGAGCTCGAGTGTGCGAGAATGGATAAGCAAGGGAGGAAGAAGGTGTAGGTGAAAAGGTGGATCCTTATCCCCTTATATGGGTGGACGCAACTACGTGTCCCCACCAGCCTGGTAAAACTCGCTTATCTCCAACCGCCGTAATCAATGGTGCGGTTGGGTTACCCACGCCCATATTGATGAGAATCCCGGAATAAGGGAACACGATCTCTGCTTTAACAAGACGTGCCAAGGAAACCGCCTTGCATGACGCGCTGAGGTGGGATAATAAAACGACTCGGATAAAGGCTTGGCCGTGGTGTGTCACACTACGGAATACGTCAGCGGATTAGATTTGTGTAAATGTTATTCTCTCTATGGCAATATGTGGAAACTTATTTTGCAGAGCCGGACACTATCTTTGTGTTCAAAATCTTCTATGAAGTACTTGGAGGAGGAACCCGCCTTGCAATGCCGAAGACAATCTGCGCGTCGGACTCATCGTCATTGAAGCCTGGTTCAGGGGCTACTGAGTGAGTCCTGGATTAGGGGGTGTCCGGATGGCCAGACTATACCTTCAGCCGGACTCCTGGACTATGAAGATACGAGATTGAAGACTTCGCCCCGTGTCCGGAAGGGACTTTCCTTAGCGTGGAAGGCAAGCTTGGCGATACGGATATGTAGATCTCCTACCTAGGGTTTAGCCTCTCTGATATCGTGGTAGATCTACTCTTGTACTACCCATATCATCAATATTAATCAAGCAGGACGTAGGGTTTTACCTCCATCGAGAGGGCCCAAACCTGGGTAAAACTTCATGTCCCTTGCCTCCTATTACCATCCGGCCTAGACGCACAGTTCGGGACCCCCTACCCGAGATCCGCCGGTTTTGACACCGACAGGTGTCCTTGAGCTCGATGAGCTGGTGAGATGGCCTATGTGGAGTGGATCCAATCCAAGATGAGCTGATCCTTGACTACGGTGGTGGCTAGTCCTATTTGTAGAGGCCATGGTCCTCTTCCCAAATGTAGGCGGGAAGGGATCCAACAAAGGCTGAATTTGAAGGGAGACAACTAGTAAAAGTTATCCTGACAAAAGGTGGTCTTCGCTTGCCAAAGGCTCTGGTGGTGACGTTGTCCCGGGCTCCATAGTGACCTCCATTCTGCCGTCCTGCTGGTCTTGGTCTTGTTGCACCGATATGGAAGCCTTTGCCTGATGCCTCGGGACTCCTCGCCTGCGCTTGCCTCTTTAGCACCAAAGAGGAAACAAGTACACTGCACGCGTTGGCGCCCGCCTGGCCTTGGTCGCCATAGCTTGCGTCACAGGGACCTTGCGAGGTGCCCCTCGCCTTGATCTCTCTGCCCCTCGTGAGCCAGCCTAGTGAGGCCGCCACCGAGGAGGTCTCGCGTCATCTGCCTCGCGAGGGTCTTGAGTGTTCACTAATGAGGATGGGTCGTACAGGGCCGTTGGTGGAGCCACGCCGTGGGCCGCAGGCAAGTCTGGGGACCCCTGTTCCCACGACACCAATAGTAGCCCCAGGGCTTGGCTTCGAGGCGAAGCCAAGGGGCAAGTGCGGAGCGCCGCGGGCCCCAACAGCATGCGGCCTCAGTTGACGCGTGGCGATTGATGGGACGTGGGCGTCTCCGCTTCGCCATGCTGCCTCGGCAACTACTCGACTTGACGAGTCCCTTTTGTTGGGGAACGCGGTAATTTCAAAAAAAATCATACGCACACGCAAGATCATGGTGATGCATAGCAACAAGAGGGGAGAGTATTGTCTACGTACCCTCGTAGACCATAAGCGGAAGCGTTATGACAACGCGGTTGATGTAGTCGTACGTCTTCATGATCGACCGATCCTAGTAATGAAAGTACGGCACCTCCGCGATCTGCACATGTTCGGCTCGGTGACATCCCACGAACTCACGATCCAGCAGAGTGTCGAGGGAGAGCTTCGTCAGCACGACGGTGTGATGATGATGCTACCGGAACAGGGCTTCGCCTAAGCACCGCTACGATATGACCGAGGTGGATTATGGTGGAGGGGGCACCGCACAAGGCTAAGAGATCAATGATCAACTTGTGTGTCTATGGGGTGCCCCCCATATATAAAGGACTGGAGGAGGGGGGAGTGTCGGTCTCCTAGGCGCTCCCAAGGGGGAGTCCTACTCTCGGTGGGAGTAGGATTCCCTCTTCCCTAGTTGGAGTAGGAGAGGGAAGGAAGGGGAAGAAGGAGAGAAGGAAAGGGGGGCGGCCCCCCTTACATATTCGGATTGGGTTTGGGGGGGGGGGCGCTCCCACCTTGGCCGCCTCCTCATCCTTTCCACTATGGCCCATTAAGGCCCATTGACTCCCCGGGGGGTTCCGGTAACCCCCGGGACTCCAGTATATGCCTGAACTCTCTCGAAACCTTTCCGATGTCCAAACATAGTCATCCAATATATCGATCTTTTTGTCTCGACCATTTCCAGACTCCTCGTCATGTCTGTGATCACATCTGGGACTCCGAACTACCTTCGGTACATCAAAACACATAAACTCATAATACCGGTCGTCACCGAACGTTAAGCATGCGGACCCTACGGGTTCGAGAACTATATAGACATGACCGAGACATCTCTCTGGTCAATAACCAATAGCGAAACCTGGATGTTCATATTGGCTCCCACATATTCTACAAAGATCTTTATCGGTCAAACCGCATAACAACATACGTCGTTCCCTTTGTCATCGGTATGTTACTTGCCCGAGATTCGATCGTCAGTATCTCAATACCTAGTTCAATCTCATTACCGGCAAGTCTCTTTACTCACTCCGTAATGCATCATCCCGCAACTAAATGATTAGTCACATTGCTTGCAAGGCTTAAATTGATGTGCATTACCGAGAGGGCCCAGAGATACCTCTCCGACAATCGGAGTGACAAATCCTAATCTCGATCTATGCCAACTCAACAAACACCATCGGAGACACCTGTAGAGCACCTTTATAATCACCTAGTTAGGTTGTGACGTTTGGTAGCAAACAAGGTGTTCCTCTAGTATTCGGAAGTTGCATGATCTCATAGTCATAGGAACATGTATAAGTTATGGAGAAAGCAATAGCAATAAACTGAACAATCATCATGCTAAGCTAACGGATGGGTCAAGTCAATCACATCATTCTCTAATGATGTGATCCCGTTAATCAAATGACAACTCGTGTATATGGTTAGGAAACATAACCATCATTGATTCAACGAGCTAGTTAAGTAGAGGCATACTAGTGACATTATGTTTGTCTATGTATTCACACATGTACTAAGTTTCCGGTTAATACAATTCTAGCATGAATAATAAACATTTATCATGATATAAGGAAATATAAATAACAACTTTATTATTGCCTCTAGGGCATATTTCCTTCAGTCTCCCACTTGCACTAGAGTCAATAATCTAGATTACATTGTAATGATTCTAACACCCATGGAGTCTTGGTGCTGATCATGTTTTGCCATGAGAGAGGCTTAGTCAACGGGTCTACAACATTCAGATCCATATGTATCTTGCAAATCTCTATGTCTCCCTCCTTGACTTGATCGCGGATGGAATTGAAGCGTCTCTTGATGTGCTTGGTTCTCTTGTGAAATCTGGATTCCTTTGCCAAGGCAATTGCACTAGTATTGTCACAAAATATTTTCATTGGACCCGATGCACTAGGTATGACACCTAGATCAGATATGAACTCCTTCATCCAAACTCCTTCATTTGTTGCTTCTGAAGCAGCTATGTACTCCGCTTCACATGTAGATCCTGCTACGACGCTCTGCTTGGAACTGCACCAATTGACAGCTCCACCATTTAATAAAAATACGTATCCGGTTTGTGACTTAGAGTCATCCAGATCAGTGTCAAAGCTTGCATCGACGTAACTGTTTACGACAAGCTCTTTGTCACCTCCACATACGAGAAACATATCCTTAGTCCTTTTCAGGTATTTCAGGATGTTCTTGACCGCTGTCCAGTGATCCACTCCTTGATTACTTTGGTACCTCCCTACTAAACTGATAGCAAGGCACACATCAGGTCTGGTACATAGCATTGCATACATGATAGAACCTATGGCTGAAGCATAGGGAACACCTTTAATTTTCTCTCTATCTTCTGCAGTGGTCTGGCATTGAGTCTGACTCAACTTCACACCTTGTAATACAGGCAAGAACTCTTTCTTTGCCTGATCCATTTTGAACTTCTTCAAAACTTTATCAAGGTATGTGCTTTGTGAAAGCCCAATTAAGCGTCTTGATCTATCTCTATAGATCTTGATGCCCAATATGTAAGCAACTTCACCGAGGTCTTTCATTGAAAAATTCTTATACAAGTATCCTTTTATGCTGTTCAGAAATTCAGTATCATTTCTGATCAACAATATGTCATCTACATATAATATCAGAAATGCTACGTCTTGAACTTGCGTTGGTTTTCCCCGAAGAGTAGCGTAAGTATTTCCCTCAGTTTTTGAGAACCAAGGTATCAATCCAGTAGGATCCCACGCTCAAGTCCCTCGTACCTGCACAAAGCGATAGCTACTCGCAACCAACGCGATTAGGGGTTGTCAAGCCCTTCACGGTCACTTACGAGAGTGAGATCTGATAGATAGAATATTTTTGGTATTTTTGATATAAAGATGCAAAGTAAAAAGTAAAAGCAGAGTAAATAGCAAAACAATATAAAAGTGATGGAGATTGATATGATGAGAATAGACCCGGGGGCCATAGGTTTCACTAGTGGCTTCTCTCAAGAGCATAAGTATTCTACGGTGGGTGAACAAATTACTGTTGAGAAATTGATAGAATTGTGCATAATTATGAGAATATCTAGGCATGATCATGTATATAGGCATCACGTCCGTGACAAGTAGATCGAAACGATTCTGCATCTACTAATATTACTCCACTCATAGACCGCTATCCAGCATGCATCTAGAGTATTAAGTTAAAAACAGAGTAACGCCTTAAGCAAGATGACATGATGTAGAGAGATAAATTCATGCAATATGAAATAAACCCCATCTTGTTATCCTCGATGGCAACGATACAATACGTGCCTTGCTGCCCCTTCTGTCACTGGGTAAGGACATCGCAAGATCGAACCCAAAGCTAAGCACTTCTCCCATGGCAAGAACTACCAATCTAGTTGGCCAAACCAAACGGATAATTCGAAGAGACTTGCAAAGATAACCAATCATGCATAAAATAATTTAGAGAAGATTCAAATATTATTCATAGATAGACTTGATCATAAACCCACAATTCATCGGTCTCAACAAACACACCGCAAAAAGAAGATTACATCGAATAGATCTCCATAAGAGAGGGGGAGAACTTTGTATAGAGATTCAAAGAGAGAGAAGAAGCCATCTAGCTACTAACTATGGACCCGAAGGTCTGAGGTAAACTACTCACACTTCATCGGAGGGGCTAGGATGATGTAGAAGCCCTCCGTGATGATGGCCCTCTTCCGGCGGAGCTCTGGAACAGGCCCCAAGATGGGATCTCGTGGATACAGAAAGTTGCGGTGGTGGAATTAGGTTTTTGGCTCCCGTTATGATCATTTGGGGGTGCGTGTGTATATATAGGAGGAAGGAGTACGTCGGTGGAGCACTGAGGGGCCCACGAGGCAGGGTGCGCGCCCTAGGGGGGCACCCCCCACCCTCGTGACCGCCTCTTTGATCCCTTGTAGTAGGGTCCAAGTCTCCTGGATCACGTTCGGTGAGAAAATCACGTTTCCGAAGATTTTATTCCGTTTGGACTCCGTTTGATATTCTGTTTATCCGAAACACTGAAATAGGCAAAAACAGCAATTCTGGGCTGGGCCTCCGGTTAATAGATTAGTCCCAAAAATAATATAAAAGTGGAAAATAAAGCCCAATATAGTCCAAAACAGTAGATAATATAGCATGGAGCAATCAAAAATTATAGATACGTTGGAGACGTATCAGGCATCCCCAAGCTTAATTCCTGCTCGTCCTCGAGTAGGTAAATGATAAAAAGAGAATTTTTGATGCGGAGTGCTACTTGGCATAATTTCAGTGTAAATCTTCTTAATTGTGGTATGAATATTCAGATTAGAAAGATTCAAGACAAAAGTTTATAATGACATAGAAAATAATAATACTTCAAGCATACTAACAAAGCAATTATGTCTTCTCAAAATAACATGGCCAAAGAAAGTTATCCCTACAAAATCATATAGTCTGGCTATGCTCCATCTTCCCCACACAAAGTATTTAAATCATGCACAACCCCGATGACAAGCCAAGCAATTGTTTCATACTCTAACTTTTTCAAAACTTTTTCAATCTTCACGCAATACACGAGCGTGAGCCATGGATATAGCACTATAGGTGGAATAGAATGGTGGTTGTGGAGAAGACAAAAAAGGAGAAGATAGTCTCACATCAACTAGGCGTATCAATGGGCTATGGAGATGCCCATCAATAGATATCAATGTGAGTGAGTAGGGATTGCCATGCAACGGATGCACTAGAGCTATAAGTATATGAAAGCTCAAAAAGAAACTAAGTGGGTGTGCATCCAACTTGCTTGCTCATGAAGACCTAGGGCAATTTGAGGAAGCCCATCATTGGAATATACAAGCCAAGTTCTATAATGAAAGATTCCCACTAGTATATGAAAGTGATAACATGAGAGACTCTCTACTATGAAGATCATGGTGCTACTTTGAAGCACAAGTGTGGTAAAAGGATAGTAACATTGTCCCTTCTCTATTTTTCTCTCATTTTTTATTTGGGCCTTTTCTCTCTTTTTTATGGCCTTTCTCTTTTTTTTATTTGGGCTTCTTTGGCATCTTTTTTTCGTCCGAAGTCTCCTCCCGACTTGTGGGGGAATCATAGTATCCATCATTCTTTACTCACTGGGACAATGCTCTAATAATGATGATCATCACACTTTTATTTTTCTTACAACTCAATGCTTAGAACAAGATATGACTCTATATGAATGCCTCCGGCGGTGTACCGGGATATGCAATGAATCAAGAGTGACTAGTATGAAAATTATGAATGGTGGCTTTGCCACAAATATTATGTCAACTACATGATCATGCTAAGGAATATGACAATGATGGATGTGTCATGATGAACTAGATGATGGAAAGTTGCATGGCAATATATCTCGGAATGGCTATGGAAATGCCATAATAGGTAGGTATGGTGGCTGTTTTGAGGAAGGTATATGGTAGGTGCATGATACCGGCGAAAGTTGCGCGGTATTAGAGAGGCTAGCAAGGGTGGAAGGGTGGGAGTGCGTATAATCCATGGACTCAACATTAGTCATAAAGAACCCATATACTTATTGCAAAAATTTAGAAGTTATCAAAGCAAAGTATTATGCGCATGCTCCCAGGGGGATAGATTGGTAGGAAAAGACCATCGCTTGTCCCCGACCGCCACTCATAAGGAAGACAATCAATAAATAAATCATGCTCCGACTTCATCACATAACGGTTCACCATACGTGCATGCTACGGGAATCACAAACTTCAACACAAGTATTCTTTAAATTCACAACTACTCAACTAGCATGACTTTAATATTATCACCTCCATATCTCAAAACAATTATCATGCTTCAATCTTTTCTTAGTATTCAACACACTCAAAAGAAAGTTTCACAAATCTAGAACACCAAGCATATTATTATTAGGCAAATTACCATGCTATTAAGAGACTCTCAAAATAATTTAAATGAAGCATGAGAGATCAATAGTTTCTTTAAAACAAATCCACCACCGTGCTCTAAAATATCTAAGTGAAGCACATAGAGCAAAATTATCTAGCTCAAAGGATATAAGTGAAGCACAAAGAGCAAAATTATCTAGCTCAAAAGATATAAGTGAAGCACATAGAGAAAAATTATCTAGCTCAAAAGATATAATTGAAGCACAAAGAGCAAAATTATCTAGCTCAAAAGATATAAGTGAAGCACATAGAGTATTATATCAAATTTTAATTCATGTATGGCTCTATCAAAAGGTGTGTACAGCAAGGATGATTGTGGTATACTAGAAAACAAAGACACAAATAATACAAGACGCTCCAAGCAAAACACATATCATGTTGGTGAATAAAAATATAGCTCCAAGTAAATTACCGATGGAAGTGGACGAAAAGAGGGGATGCCTTCCGGGGCATCCCCAAGCTTTAACTTTTTGGTGTCCTTGGATTATCTTGGGGGTGCCATGGGCATCCCCAAGCTTAGGCTCTTGCCACTCCTTGTTCCATGATCCATCAAAAGAATTCACCCAAAACTTGAAAACTTCACAACACAAAACTCAAAATAGAAAACTCATGAGCTCCGTTAGCGAAAGAAAACAAAAGACCACTTCAAGGTACTGTAATGAACTCATTCTTTATTTATATTGGTGTTAAACCTACTGTATTTCAACTTCTCTATGGATTATAAACTATTTTACTAGCCATAGATTCATCAAAATAAGCAAACAACACACGAAAAACAGAATCTGTCAAAAACAGAACAGTCTGTAGTACTCTGTAGCTAGCGCAAGATCTGGAACCCCAAAAATTCTAAAATAAATTTCTGGACGTGAGGAATTTATCTATTAATCATCTGCAAAAATAATTAACTAAATAGCACTCTTTAAATAAACATGGCAGCAGTTCTCGTGAGCGCTAAAGTTTCTGTTTTTTACAGCAAGTTCAACAAGACTTTCCCCAAGTCTTCCCAACGGTTCTACTTGGCACAAACACTAATTAAACACAAAAAACACAACCTAAACAGAGGCTAAATAATTTATTTATTAATAAACAGGAGCAAATAGCACGGAAAAAATAAAATTGGGTTGCCTCCCAACAAGCGCTATCGTTTAACGCCCCTAGCTAGGCATAACGAGCAAGAATAGATCTAGGTATTGCCATCTTTGGTAGGCAATCCATAAGTGGCTCTCATGATAGTTTCGTATGGTAATTTTATTTTCTTTCTTGAAAGTGTTCCATGCCCTTTTTAATGGAAATTGAAATCTAATATTCCCTTCCTTCATATCAATAATCGCACCAACCGTTCTAAGGAAAGGTCTACCAAGAATAATAGGGCAAAAAGGATTGCAATCTATATCAAGAATGATGAAATATATGGGCACATAATTCCTATTTGCAACAATAAGAACATCATTAATTCTTCCCATAGGTTTCTTAATAGTGGAATCCGCAAGATGCAAGTTTAGAGAGCAATCATCAAAATTACAGAAATCTAGTAAATCACACAAAGTCTTGGGAATAGTAGAGACACTAGCGCCCAAATCACACAAAGCATAAAACTCATGATCTTTAATTTTAATTTTTAATAGTTGGTTCCCACTCATCATAAAGTTTTCTAGGGATAGAAACTTTCAACTCAAGTTTTTCTTCATAAAATTGCATCAAGGCATCAACAATTTGTTCGGTGAAGGCTTTATTTCGACTATAAGCATGTGGAGAATTTAGCATGGATTGCAACAAGGAAATACAATCAATCGAAGAGCAATTTTCATAATTAAATTCCTTGAAATCCAATATAGTGGGTTTAGCAACATCTAGATTTTTATTTCTTTCAATCCCACTTTCATCAATTTCATCATTAAGATCTAAATACTCCGAATTTTTAGAACGCCTTCTAGGTAAGGGAAGATCATATTCAGTTTCATCAAGATTCATATTGCAAAATAAAGATTTAATTGGAGACACATCAATAACTTTTAGATCTTCATCTTGATTTTCATAGGAATTGGAAGAACACACTTAATAAAGGCATCTTTGGAAGCACGCATCCTAGCGGTTCTTTCTTTACACTCATCAATTGAGATTTTCATGGCTTTAAGAGACTCATTAATATCATGCTTAGGTGGAATAGATCTAAGTTTCAAAGCATCAACATCAAGAGCAATTCTATCAATGTTCCTAGCCAAATCATCAATCTTAAGCAATTTTTCTTCAACCATAGCATTAAAATTATTTTGCGAAGAAATAAATTCTTTAATATTAGATTCAAAATCAGAGGGCATCTTATTATAATTTCCATAAGAGTTGTTGTAGGAATTTCCATACTTATTAGAAGGATTACTAGGATATGGCCTAGGATTAAAATTCCCTCTATAAGCGTTGTTACCAAAATTATTCCTACCAACAAAATTCACATCCATAGATTCATTGTTATTCTCAATCAAAGTAGACAAAGGCATATCATTAGGATCAGAAGAAACACTCTTGGTAGCAAATAATTTCATAAGTTCATCCATCTTTCCACTCAACACATTAATTTCTTCTATTGCATGCACCTTTTTATTAGAAGTTCTTTCAGTATGCCATTGAGAATAATTAACCATAATATAATCTAGGAGTTTAGTAGCATCTCCTAAAGTGATTTCCATAAAAGTGCCTCCCACGGCCGAATCTAAAAGATTTCTAGAAGCAAAATTCAATCCGGCATAAAAATTTTGTATAATCATCCACAAATTCAAACCATGAGTAGGGCAATTACGTATCATTAATTTCATTCTCTCCCAAGCTTGTGCAACACGTTCATGATCAAGTTGTTTAAAGTTCATAATATCGTTTCTAAGAGATATGATCTTAGCGGGAGGAAAATACTTAGAGATAAAAGCATCTTTGCATTTGTTCCATGAATCAATACTATTTTTAGGCAAAGACGAAAACCAAGCTTTAGCACGATCTCTAAGCAAAAAAGGAAATAGCTTCAATTTAACGACATCATTATTGACATCTTTTTTCTTTTGCATATCACATAAATCAAAGAAGCTATTCAAATGAGTAGCGGCATCTTCACTAGGAAGGCCAGCGAATTGATCTTTCATAACAAGATTCAACAAAGCAGTATTAATTTCACAAGATTCAACATCAGTAAGAGGAGCAATCGGAGTGCTAAGGAAATCATTATTATTGGTATTGGTGAAGTCACACAATTTGGTAGTATCTTGAGCCATTGCGACAAACAAGCAATCTAACACACGAGCAAACAAAAAGCAAGCGGACAAAAGAGGCAAACAGAGAGGGAGGATAGAGAGAGAGGGCGAATAAAACGGCAAGGGTGAATTGGGGGGAGAGGAAAACGAGAGGCAAATGGCAAATAATGTAATGCGCGAGATAGGGATTGTGATGGGTACTTGGTATATTGACTTTTTGCATAGACTCCCCGGCAACGGTGCCAGAAATCCATCTTGCTATGTCTTGAGCTTGCGTTGGTTTTCCCCGAAGAGGAAGGGATGATGCAGTAGAGTAGAGTAAGTATTTCCCTCAGTTTTTGAGAACCAAGGTATCAATCCAGTAGGATCCCACGCTCAAGTCCCTCGTACCTGCACAAAGCGATAGCTACTCGCAACCAACGCGATTAGGGGTTGTCAAGCCCTTCACGGTCACTTACGAGAGTGAGATCTGATAGATAGAATATTTTTGGTATTTTTGATATAAAGATGCAAAGTAAAAAGTAAAAGCAGAGTAAATAGCAAAACAATATAAAAGTGATGGAGATTGATATGATGAGAATAGACCCGGGGGCCATAGGTTTCACTAGTGGCTTCTCTCAAGAGCATAAGTATTCTACGGTGGGTGAACAAATTACTGTTGAGAAATTGATAGAATTGTGCATAATTATGAGAATATCTAGGCATGATCATGTATATAGGCATCACGTCCGTGACAAGTAGATCGAAACGATTCTGCATCTACTAATATTACTCCACTCATAGACCGCTATCCAGCATGCATCTAGAGTATTAAGTTAAAAACAGAGTAACGCCTTAAGCAAGATGACATGATGTAGAGAGATAAATTCATGCAATATGAAATAAACCCCATCTTGTTATCCTCGATGGCAACGATACAATACGTGCCTTGCTGCCCCTTCTGTCACTGGGTAAGGACATCGCAAGATCGAACCCAAAGCTAAGCACTTCTCCCATGGCAAGAACTACCAATCTAGTTGGCCAAACCAAACGGATAATTCGAAGAGACTTGCAAAGATAACCAATCATGCATAAAATAATTTAGAGAAGATTCAAATATTATTCATAGATAGACTTGATCATAAACCCACAATTCATCGGTCTCAACAAACACACCGCAAAAAGAAGATTACATCGAATAGATCTCCACAAGAGAGGGGGAGAACTTTGTATTGAGATTCAAAGAGAGAGAAGAAGCCATCTAGCTACTAACTATGGACCCGAAGGTCTGAGGTAAACTACTCACACTTCATTGGAGGGGCTAGGATGATGTAGAAGCCCTCCGTGATGACGGCCCTCTTCCGGTGGAGCTCTGGAACATGCCCCAAGATGGGATCTCATGGATACAGAAAGTTGCGACGGTGGAATTAGGTTTTTGGCTCCTGTTCTGATCGTTTGGGGGTACATGTGTATATATAGGAGGAAGGAGTATGTCGGTGGAGCACCGAGGGGTCCACGAGGCAGGGGGCGCGCCCTAGGGGGGGCGCCCCCCACCCTCGTGACCTCCTCTTTGATCCCTTGCAGTAGGGTCCAAGTCTCCTGGATCACGTTTGGTGAGAAAATCACGTTTCCGAAGATTTTATACCGTTTGGACTCCGTTTGATATTCTGTTTATCCGAAACACTGAAATAGGCAAAAAAACAGTAATTCTGGGTTGGGCCTCCGGTTAATAGGTTAGTCCCAAAAATAATATAAAATTGGAAAATAAACCCCAATATAGTCCAAAATAGTAGATAATATAGCATGGAGCAATCAAAAATTATAGATGCGTTGGAGACGTATCACAGTCCATAAATGGATCGTTGGAGCTTGCATACTTTGTTAGCACCTTTTGTATCGACAAAACCTTCTGGTTGCATCATATACAACTCTTCTTTAAGATATCCATTAAGGAATGCAGTTTTGACATCCATTTGCCAAATTTCATAATCATAAAATGTGGTAATTGCTAACATGATTCGGACGGACTTAAGCATCGCTACGGGTGATAAGGTCTCATTGTAGTCAACTCCTTGAACTTGTCGAAAACCTTTTGCAACAAGTCGAGATTTGTAGCAGTAACATTACCGTTAGTGTCAATCTTCTTCTTGAAGATCCATTTATTCTATATGACCTACCGATCATCGGGAAAGTCAACCAAAGTCCATACTTTGTTCTCATACAAATTCCATCTCAGATTTCATGGCCTCAAGCCATTTTGCGGAATCTGGGCTCATCATCGCTTCCTCATAGTTCGTAGGTTCGTCATGGTCAAGTAACATGACCTCTAGAATAGGATTATCATACCACTCTGGTGCGGATCTTACTCTGGTTGACCTACGAGGTTCGGTAGTAACTTGATTAGAAGTTTCATGATCGTTATCATTAGCTTCTTCACTTACTGGTGTAGGAATCACTGGAACTGATTTCAGTGATGAACTACTTTCCAATAAGGGAGCAGGTACAATTACCTCATCAAGTTCTACTTTCCTCCCACTCACTTCTTTTGAGAGAAACTCCTTCTCTAGAAAGGATCCATTTTTAGCAACGAATATCTTGCCTTCAGATCTGTGATAGAAGGTGTACCCAACAGTCTCCTTTGGGTATCGTATGAAGACACGTTTCTCTGATTTGGGTTCAAGCTTATCAGGTTGAAGCTTTTTCACATAAGCATCGCAGCCCCATACTTTAAGAAACGACAACTTGGGTTTCTTGCCAAACCACGGTTCATAAGGTGTCATCTCAACGGATTTAGATGGTGCCCTATTTAACGTGAATGTAGCCGTCTCTAAAGCATAAATGATAGCGGAAATTAGTAAGAGACATCATAGATCGCACCATATCCAGTAAAGTACGATTACGACGTTCGGACACACGATTACGCTGTGGTGTTCCGGGTGGTGTGAGTTGTGAAACTATTCCGTATTGTTTCAAATGAAGACCAAACTCGTAACTCAAATATTCTCCTCCATGATCAGATCGTAGAAACTTTATTTTCTTGTTACGATGATTTTCCACTTCACTCTGAAACTCTTTGAACTTTTCAAATGTTTCAGACTTATGTCCCATTAAGTAGATATACCCATATCTGTAGGGGTGGAAATTGGTAGCGGATAATCCGAAATATCCGATATTCGTATTCAAGAAAATGCCTATTCGTATCCAAAACATCCGCATCCGAACCAAAATGGAAATGAAAATTATCCGTATCCGAATTTATTAAACAAATAAAAAATAAAATATGGTACGAGATTTTGAGACAAATATGGATATGGAAGTGGATATATCCGTATCCGAATAAGATTATGGGAGGTAATTTTCAAAATTCTAGACCCAATATTCCAATTATCCAACATAAAAGCCAAATAAGTGGTCAAATTTTACTCTTTATATGATTAAACTTATAAATTATTATGCATTACAATAGTATTTATTCATAAACCTATTTATCATTGACTTATTGTATGTCACAAGTTGATTATTTCAGGTCACATAGCTATCGACTAATTTACTTAAGCAATATGTTGATATTATTCGTATCCGTTCCGAATCAAGAAAATATCCGATACGTATCCGTATTCGAATAATATCCGAGCCGCATCCGTATCTGATAACATCTGTATTTGGATTCGTATTCATTTTGAAAATATGAAAATGGAAGTGGCAAGAGCACTATCTGATCCGCATCCGATCCGTTTCCACCCCTACATATCTGCTTAAATCATCTGTGAAGGTGAGAAAAAAACGATATTCGCCGCGAGCCTCAATGTTCATTGGACCACATACATCAATATGTATGATTTCCAATAACTCTGTTGCTCGCTCCATTGTTCCAGAGAACGGAGTTTAAGTCATCTTGCCCATGAGGCATGGTTTGCAAGTACCAAGTGATTCATAATCAAGTGATTCTAGAAGTCCATCAAAATGGAGTTTCTTCATGCGCTTTACACCAATATGACCCAAACGGCAGTGCCACAAATAAGTTGCACTATCATTATCAACTCTGCATCTTTTGGCTTTAATACTATGAACATGTGTATCACTACTATCAAGATTTAGTTAAAATAGACCACTCATCAAGGGTGCATGACCACAAAAGATATTACTCATATAAATAGAACAACCATTATTCTCTGCTTTAAATGAATAACCGTCTCGCATCAAACAAGATCTAGATATAATGTTCATGCTCAACGCTGGCACCAAATAACAATTATTTAGGTCTAAAACTAATCCCGAAGGTAGATGTAGAGGTAGCGTGCCGATGGCGATCACATCGACTTTGGAACCATTTCCCACGCGCATCGTCACCTCGTCCTTAGCCAATCTTCGCTTAATATGTAGCCCCTGTTTCGAGTTGCAAATGTTAGCAACTGAACCAGTATCAAATACCCAGGCACTACTACGAGCATTAGTAAGGTCACATCAATAACATGTATATCAAATATACCTTTCACTTTGCCATCCTTCTTCTCCGCCAAATACTTGGGGCAGTTCCGCTTCCAGTGACCAGTCCCTTTGCAGTAGAAGCACTCAGTATCAGGCTTAGGTCTAGACTTGGGTTTCTTCACTTGAGCAGCAACTGGTTTGCTATTCTTCTTGAAGTTCCCTTTCTTCCCTTTACCCTTTTTCTTGAAACCGGTGGTCTTGTTGACCATCAACACTTGATGCTCCTTCTTGATTTCTACCTCCGCAGCCTTTAGCATTGCGAAGAGCTCAGGAATCGTCTTATCCATCCCTTGCATATTATAGTTCATCATGAAGCTCTTGTAGCTTGGTGGCAGTGATTAAAGAACTCTGTCAATGACACTATCATCAGGAAGATTAACTCCCAACTGAGTCAAGTCGTTGTGGTACACAGACATTCTGAGTATATGTTCACTGACAGAACTATTCTCCTCCGTCTTGCAGCTGTAGAACTTATTGGAGACTTCATATCTCTCAATCCGGGAATTTGCTTGAAATATTAACTTCAACTCCTGGAACATCTCATATGCTCCATGACGTTCAAAACTTCATTGAAGTCCCGGTTCTAAGACGTAAAGCATGGCACACCGAACTATCAACTAGTCATCAGTTTTGCTCTGCCGGGTGTTCACAACATCTGGCATTGCTCCTGCAGCAGGTTTGTCACCTAGCGGTGCTTCCAGGATGTAATTCTTCTGTGCAACAATGAGGATAATCCTCAAGTTATGGACCCAGTCCATGTAGTTGCTACCATCATCTTTCAACTTAGTTTTCTCTAGGAACACATTAAGATTCAACGGAACAACAGCACGGGCCATCTATCTACAACAACATAGACATGCAAAATACTATCAGGTACTAAGTTCATGATAAATTAAAGTTCAATTAATCAAATTACTTAAGAAGTCCCACTTAGACATCTCTCTAATCATCTAAGTGATCACGTGATCCATATCAACTAAACCATGCTGATCATCACGTATGATGGAGTAGTTTGCAATGGTGAACATCACTATGTTGATCATATCTACTATATGATTCATGCTCGACCTTTCAGTCTCAATGTTCCGAGGCCATATCTGCATATGCTAGGCTCGTCAAGTTTAACCCGAGTATTCTGCGTGTGCAAAACTGGCTTGCACCCGTTGTATGTGAACGTAGAGCTTATCACACCCGATCATCGCGTGGTGTCTCAGTACGACAAACTGTAGCAACAGTGCATACTCAGGGAGAACACTTATACCTTGAAATTTAGTGAGAGATCATCTTATAATGCTACCGCCGAACTAAGCAAAATAAGATGCATAAATGATAAACATCACATGCATTCAATATAAGTGATATGATATGGCCATCATCATCTTGTGCCTTTGATCTCCATCTCCGAAGCAACGTCATGATCACCATCGTCACCGTCTTGACACCTTGATTTCCATCAAAGCATCGTTGTCGTCTCGCCAACTATTGCTTCTACGACTATCGCTACCGCTTAGTGATAAAGTAAAGCAATAACATGGCGATTGCATTTCATACAATAAAGCGACAACCATATGGCTCCTGCCAGTTGCCGATAACTGTGTTACAAAACATGATCATCTCATAAAATAAAATTTAGCATCATGTCTTGACCATATCACATCACGACAGGCCCTGCAAAAACAAGTTAGACGTCCTCTACTTTGTTGTTGCACGTTTTACGTGGCTGCTACAGGCTGAGCAAGAACCATTCTTACCTACGCATCAAAAACCACAACGTGGTATAGTGATTGATTTTGATCTTCAAAAAGAACCCTGTTCATTGAATCTGATTCAACTAAAGTTGGAGAAACTAACACCCACCACCCACATGTGTGCGAAGCACATCGGTAGAACCAGTCTCGCGTAAGCGTACGCGTAATGTCGGTCTGGGCCGCTTCATCCAACAATACCGCTGAATCAAGAATCAACTAGTGACGGCAAGAAATATGTATATACCCATGCGCACAAATCCTCTGTGTTCTACTCGTGCATATAACATCTACGCATAAACCTGGCTCAGATACCACTGTTGGGGAACGCGGTAATTTAAAAAAAATCCCACGCACACGCAAGATCATGGTGATGCATAGCAACGAGAGGGGAGAGTATTGTCTACGTATCCTCATAGACCGTAAGCGGAAGCGTTATGACAACGCGGTTGATGTAGTCGTACGTCTTCACGATCGACCGATCCTAGTATCGAAAGTACGGCACCTCCGCGATCTGCACATGTTCGGCTCGGTGACGTCCCACAAACTCATGATCCAACAGAGTGTCGAGGGAGAGTTTCTTCAGCATGATGGCGTGATGACGATGATGATGATGCTACCGAAACAGGGCTTCGCCTAAGCACCGCTACGATACGACTGAGGTGGATTACGGTGGAGGGGGGCACCGCACACGGCTAAGAGATCAATGATCAACCTGTGTGTCTATGGGGTTCCCCCTCCCCCGTATATAAAGGAGTGGAGGAGGCGAGGGGGTCGGCCTCCTAGGCGCACCCAAGGTGGGGTCCTACTCCCGGTGGGAGTAGGATTCCCCCTTCCCTAGTTGGAGTAGGAGAGGGAAGGAAGGGGAAGAAGGAGAGAAGGAAAGGGGGGCCGACCCCCCTTCCCAATTCGGATTGGGCTTGGGGGGCGCTCCCCCACCTTGGACGCCTCCTCCTCCTTTACACTATGGCCCATTAAGGCCCATTGACTCCCCGGGGGGTTCCAGTACCCCCCCCCCGGTACTCTGGTATATGCCCGAACTCTCTCGAAACCTTTCTGATGTCCAAACATAGTCATCCAATATATTGATCTTTATGTCTCGACCATTTCGAGACTCCTCGTCGTGTCCGTGATCACATCTGGGACTCCGAACTAACTTCGGTACATCAAAACACATAAACTCATAATATCGATCGTCACCGAACGTTAAGCGTGCGGACCCTACGGGTTCGAGAACTATGTAGACATGACTGAGACATGTCTCCGGTCAATAAACAATAGCGGAACCTGGATGTTCATTTTGGCTCCCACATATTCTACGAAGATCTTTATCGGTCAAACCGCATAACAACATACATTGTTCCCTTTGTCATCAGTATGTTACTTGCCCGAGATTCAATCGTCGTTATCTCAATACCTAGTTCAATCTCGTTACCGGCAAGTCTCTTTACTCGCTTCGTAATGCATCATCCCGCAACTAAACAATTAGTCACATTACTTGCAAGGCTTAAATTGATGTGCATTACCGAGAGGGCCCAGAGATACCTCTCCGACAATCAGAGTGACAAATCCTAATCTCGATCTATGCCAACTCAACAAACACCATCAGAGACGCCTGTAGAGCACCTTTATAATCACCCAGTTACGTTGTGACGTTTGGTTGCACACAAAGTGTTCCTCCGGTATTCGGGAGTTGCATGATCTCATAGTCATAGGAACATGTATAAGTTATGGAGAAAGCAATAGCAATAAACTAAACGATCATCGTGCTAAGCTAATAGATGGGTCAAATCAATCACATCAGTCTCTAATGATGTGATCCCGTTAATCAAATGACAACTCATGTCTATGGTTAGGAAACATAACCATCATTGATTCAACGAGCTAGTTAAGTAGAGGCATACTAGTGACATTCTGTTTGTCTATGTATTCACACATGTACTAAGTTTCCGGTTAATAAAATTCTAGCATGAATAATAAACATTTATCATGATATAAGGAAATATAAATAACAACTTTATTATTGCCTCTAGGGCATATTTCCTTCACCTGTTGCATGCAGAAAAAAGGTCATTATTACCTTAGATCATGGAGGTCGCCGGTTGGCCTTCTCCTGCTATAAATGAGGACGGGGGCGGAGCCCCCGTCGCCCATTTCTTCCTGCTCTGATCACTTCTCCTCTATTGCTTCATCGTTTGCAGCGACACCCATGGCACCGATGAAGAGGTTCTCGGCCGTGGAAAAGGGGAAAGCCCGCCAGGAGGGGCCCGGCTCGCCGCCGCCCAAGAGGGGGCGCAGTTGCCCACATAAGCACGCCGCGACCCCCGCTGTGGCCCCTTGCGGCCGCGGCGACGCCTCCTCGCGTGGTGGGAGTCGCCCAGGTCATGGCAGCCCCGTCGACTAAGTGAGGCGCGCCATGGTTGCGCGGCCTCCTCGGCGGAGGTGCTGCCGGAGTTCATTGTGTGGTCGGAGAACCCGGCCGGCACCCGGCTTCAACTCCCACGCTTCTTCGACGGCGAACTGCTGGCCACGGGTTCAGGCGGTCTCTGGCTGCAGGCAGACGGCTGCTGCAGCAAGGCTTCGTGGGTCGCGGTGGAGGTCTCCGCCGCGGGCAACGCAACCTTGGCCCGCGGCTGGCAGACGTTTTCCCGCGCACGCGCGGCCTGGGCAGGCCGTGTGCCCTCCACTTCAAGTACGATGGCGACAAGACCCTCTACATGCGGGTATTCGGGGAAGATGGTCGCCGCATCGGATGCTACCCCGAGGATAACGACGGCGGCGAGGTGCTCAGCCTTGGCGACGGTCGTGACGAGGATGAAGGTGGACTCGTCCTCGGCGATGGTCGCAGCTTGTCCAGCTACGACGGCTCTTCCTCCGGCGACAGCTCCAGCAGCGGCGGCTATGACCAGCCGCCGCGCCCGCTTCAAAGGCAGTAGTAGATCGTCTCGTCGCCGCACCCCAGTGAAGCATGAGGAGGGGTCTGGTTGAGTCCAAGGGGCACCGAGGGCCTACCCTCACGAACCGCCGCGGGGGTGCACGCTGATTTTGTTTTGTTCTTTCCTTCCTGCATTTAAAAAGAAACAAGTATGGGGCCATGTAGGGGCGTGCAACGAACCGTGATTTCTAAGTCGCTATGTTATGTTTATCGTTCCTGTGTCATGTTGCAGTATCAACGTTTTATGTAGGCGTCTAGAGATAACTTAGCTTGATGTGTCTGAAGCAGTTTCCGCCTCATGAGGCGCGCCTCTCCCAGTACCTGGTGAGACCTCCTTGTCGTTGGCTTGGGGGCATCGAGGAACTGCAAAAATTTGTTAAGAACCTTTTATTCTTCCAAGCACAGGTCGTAGGCGCGGCCGGCCATGACCCAGAGCTCCGCATCGCGGTACCCGAGGGGCACGGATTAAGGGAGGAGCGCCATCTTGCGAGCTCGAGCGAGGGTGCCTCGCGAAGAACAGGAAAAACAAAACACTCACGAGTGCACCTATCCAGCCCCCTCGCGAGGCTTGTGAGGGAGAGTACGGGCCAAAACAAAGAACCGAGGGAAGAACAGAGGAAAAGGCGATCAAACCAAGATGACAAGAAACACCAGAATGCGAACTTCCATTAAAAAAGGGGCAAGCCAACTACGAAAAGCAAATGAAAAGCCGTGTCCGACACCTAGTCTAGTCTTCCCACCAGTGCGGAGCTAAGTGCTGCCACTAGGACGTGGGCGGGAGCCCCCGAGACCAGAGGGCGGCACTCCGGAGACTCCGAGGCATGTAAAGCCCCACTCATTATTACGTGAGAGTGTCATGAGCGCAGACCTTCACAGGCGTGAGCCTTGCTTCATACCGCCAGGTGAGGGCCCCGCCTTGCGCCGCCCTCGACCACCGTTGGGGCGTCCGGAAACCAGGACGATGCCAAGGGGCAAAGGGGACGCTTGTCCTCCGCAACCACGGGCCCTCTGCCGGGGGGAAGGCTCTCTAGTGCCTCGCCGGCAGAGGACCTACCTCCGGGCGACGCCTTGCTCCATGCGGTGCAGGGAGGGGCGTTGCTCCCGGATCCTCCCATGCAGCCCCCAGTGCGCTTCCCCTGGTGGAAGGGGGGCTGCCGTGCTGGGGCCATCGTCCACCGTTGTGACCTGATTCACTTGCGCCCCATGGTTAGCGTAAGCCTGATCCTGATAGATTAGTGGTACCCTATAGCTGTTGTCGCCGGCGTGGTCGGCAAGGCTCCCGGGTGGCTCCTGGAAGGCCTCAACTTCCAGCGTCTCCTCTTCCCAACCCGGCTCGAGGAACGAGCCGGGGCCATCTTCCGGCGTGTACTCCTGGTCCATCATGCGGGGCACATAAGCCTCCGGAGCCGTCTCCCCGGAAACCTCGCTGAAGTGCCCCGCGCTCCCCGTTGCCCGGCCCAGCGCGCCACTCTGAGGATGGTAGGGCGGCATCCTGCTGGAACCGTGGGTGGCAATGCTTATGCATGCGCCCATCAGGGGAGGCACATGTGTCGTTGGGTGTTCGGCGCCGCTGGCTGCGCCGATGCCGATGAAACCTCCTAGTGCGCCCGGGGGTGCGCGGGCGCGACGAGGCCCACCGTGTGATCCGGCCACAGCCTGAGGCATAAGCAAGGAGTAGAAAGGCAGCGTACCCCTGTCTGCGGCGTCCAACAGCTCGGCAACGCGCTCCAGCAATGCATCTCAGCCGCTCTCCATCAGTTGGCACCGCAGCAGCTCTCGCGCCATTGTGAGCGCGACCCTTATGTTCGGTTGTTCCCGTCGGGTGTGCGGCGCCATCGTCGTGGCGTAGCTTGAGGCCCTTGCGGCGGTGCGCGCGCGCCGCGGTGTAAGGGTGGAAGGCGTCGGACCACGCCGCCCGCGCCCCGCTGCGTTTGGCGGTGCACGCGCCGCCTGGAGCACGGAGTTGAGGTCTTCTTGGGCGGACGATGCCGCCCGGGCTGGCCAAGCTGCCCAGTGGTCGGCGTCGGCCCTCGGGTCGCCCGACATCGGTGCTATAGAGCGTTGGCGGGTCTGCTGATGTGGGAGAGGCTTCGGTGCACCCCTACCTGGCACGTCAAATGTTGGATTTCGGGTTCCGGCAAAACCCTTGAGGTTCGAACTCTGGGATGCGCACGAAGATCTCTCCCCCTAGCTCATGCTCTCACCACAATCTCAAAGCTCAGCACGTCGAACTCGCAGAACAAAAGACACAGGGTTTATACTAGTTCGGGCCACCGTTGTGGTGTAGTACCCTACTCTAGTGTGGTGTGGTGGATTGCCTCTTGGGCTGAGGATGAACGAGTACAAGGGAAGAACAGCCTCCTAAGGAGAGGTATCCTTGAGCTCGATGAGCTGATGAGATGGCCTAGGTGGAGTGGATCCAATCCAAGATGAGCCGATCCTTGACTACGGTGGTGGCTAGTCCTATTTATAGAGGCCATGGTCCTCTTCCCAAATATAGGCGGGAAGGGATCCAACAACGGCCGAATTTGAAGGGAGACAACTAATACAAGTTATCCTGACAAAAGGTGGTCTTCGCCTACCAAAGGCTCTTGTAACACCGCGATAATCATGCTATGATAACCCAACCTAATGGTGCCTTGTCATCAAGAATTACTAAGACAATTTGCCTCTTGATAAAAAAATAATTAAATTCAAATCCAATTTGAATGCAAGTCAAATATTTAGATTTTCAAAGTTGCAAATAAAATAGTGCATAGTATTTCAAATAATCTCAAAGCAATTATAAAAAACTAGTTCAACATTATTTGGATTTCCAAATTGCCCCTGTAAATTATTTTAGTGAACCAAGACGGTACATGACCTTTTTTGATTTCTAAAAATATTTAAACCTTTTTATATGACCTCAAACTTTTTGTGGCACCTAATAGTAATGTGCTTGAATTATGTGACAAGTCTCAGATTTAACAAAACTCATTTAGTTCTAAATTAAAATAGAAAGAAAGAGAGAAAATTGCTAACAGGATAGAAATTGGAAATGGGCCAGTGTTACACTGCACTGCTGGGCTTCGAGTGCACAGTGAGAGCCCAGCCCACCTCCACCTCGTCCTCCTCCTCTGTACAGGACATAGGAGGTCGTGGAGCACATCCAGGGTGCCATGCCCATGGATGGCCACCACGTCGCCTCCCCAAGGCTATATATACGTACTTTGGAAACCCTAAACTGCCCTCTTCCATTCCCCCTTCGCCCCCTTCCTCTACTGCCCGAATCCGAGCTCGGAAGATCCATGGTGACTGTTGCCTCTTCGTCGTTGACGCGGCCACCGGCGTCTCCGGCGTGCGGGAGCACGTCGAGGAGGTCTGCCACGGTCGACTTCGTCTGTCCCGGGGACCGAATCAAGCCGAGGCGCCGCATAGACGTCGCCATCACCGGTCTTCTCCACCATGGCTGACACCACCACGTCGTCATTGCCTCTGCTACAGACCGCCCCTGGCCTCCCCGACCTTGCCATCGCGCTCACAGTGAGCTCCTCTCCCGGATCCCCCCTTTCGCTGCCTCGGTCTGTCGCTGATGAGGCCGTTCCCGTGCTTGACCGCTATGACCGGAGCTCGCACGGTGCATGCTCGCCCGTGACCCTGGCCGCCCCGTGTCGCGCCCTGCGTCCACTGCCCGGCCAGCCAACGCGCCAGCCGCGCCCGCGCAGCCCCGTGCCAGCTGCTGCGTCAAACGTCGTTGCGCTGCCGATGCATGCTTTGTTGTTGCTCCTAACTGATGCTGCTGTGTTGTTGCTGCTTGCCGCGTACTGGTGCTGCTGCTTGCTACGCGATGATGCTGCACTGCTGCTCCTACCACTACCTGCTACCTGCTGCTATTTACAGCTCGTCTAATGGCTGCTGCTGATGCTTGGCCATGGCCATTTTTGCCATGCGCCCGTGCGTGCTGTGTTGGCCATGGCAACACATCCACTAGATGTGAGGCTGCCCCCCTGTTCAATTAGTATATAGGGTTAATTAGTAGTTAGGTTACCTACTAGCATATGACATGTGGACCCCATTAATTTGGTTAATATTTATTTATTTGTTTAGGTATAGCCTATGACATGCGGGATCCACTTCAACTATTCACATGTTGACAAGTCAAATGTTGACTGGGTCAACCCAACTCCCTGGCCCCACATGTCATTGACTGTGGCTGGCACACTACTATGTAATAATAGTATTTCTGCCAAAATTCGAAATATTTTTTAAATGATTAAATCTTTAAAAATTAATATAAAATAAATCCGTAGTTCGGATGAAAAAGTTTTATATATGAAAGTTCCTCATAACGACGAGACGAATCCAAATACGCAGTCCGTTCGTCCGCCACACGTTCCTAGCATAGTGAACATGCAACTTTCTCCCTCCGGTTCGTCTGTCCGAAAACGCGAAACATCGGGAATACTTTCCCGGGTGTTTTTCCTCCTTCGCCGGTATCACCTATCCCTGCGTTAGATCACCTCTAGCACAGCGTAATGCCATGTTACACTTTGTGATGCTTTGATTGCTCTATCATGTATTGTGTTCCCCTTCGTTACTTCTTTCCGGTAAACCCCGAGACCGCTGTCGGTACCCCTGTGTTCGACTACATCGACGATGACCCCTCCTTCTTGCCAGAGCAACCAGGCAAGCCCCCCCCCCCCTGATCACCAGATATCGCCTATTCTTCTCTCTACTGCTTGCATTAGAGTAGTGTAGCATGTTACTGCTTTCCGTTAATCCTATCCTGATGCATAGCCTGTCTTTGTTGCTACAGTCATTCATACCTTACGTGCAATCCTAAATGCTTAGTATAGGATGCTAGTTTATTATTAGTGGCCCTACATTCTTGTCTGTCTGCCATGCTATACTACCGGGTTGTGATCACTCGGGAGGTGATCACAGGTATATACTTATACATATTATATGTTACTTGTGGTGACTAAAGTCGGGTCGGCTCGTAGAGTACCCGCGAGTGATTCACGGATTGGGTCCGAAAGGACGTTTGTCCGGACGGCCCTCTGAGTGGATCTTTGTGGCGGATCGACAGGGTGGGTTGAGACCACCTAGGAGAGAGGTGGGCCTAGCCCTGGTCGGCGTCCGTGGTTATTTCCAAATAACACGCTTAACGAGATCTGGGTATTTGATCTGAGTCTGGCCACTGGCCTATACGCACTAACCAACTACGCGGGAACAGTTATGAGCACTCGACGTCGTGGTATCAGCCGAAGCCTTCGTGACATCAGAGACTGAGCGGTGCGCACTGGGTTGGACTGGAACGCCTGCTCTTGTATAAGGGAGGCCAGGTCTGCTCGCCGACCGCGTTCGCAATGTGCAGGTGTGCAATGGGCGATGGGCCCAGACCCCTGCGCCATAGGATTTAGACCGGCATGCTGACCTCTCTGTTGTGCCTAGGTGGGGTTGCGACGTGTTGATTTTCCAAGGCCGGGCATGACCTAGGAAAGTGTGTCTGGCCAAAGGGGATCGAGCGTGTTGGGAAATGTGGTGCACCCCTGCAGGGAAGTTGATCTTTTCGAATAGTCATGTCCCTCGATAAAAGGACGACCCGGAGTTGTACCTTGACCTTATGACAACTAGAACCAGATACTTCATAAAACACACCCTTCCAAGTGCCAGATACAACCGGGGTCGCTCTCTCACAGGGCGACGAGGGGAGGATCACCGGATAGGATTACGCTATGCGAAGTTACTTGGTGAACTTACCATCTACTCTCTTCTACATGCTGCAAGATGGAGGCGGCCAGAAGCGTAGTTTTCGATAGGACTAGCTATCCCCTCTTATTCCAGCATTCTACAGTTCAGTCCACATATACTACCCCCATTCATTGATACCAATGCATATGTAGTGTAGCTCCTTGCTTGGGAGTACTTTGGATGAGTACTCGCGGTTGCTTTGTTCCCCTTTTCCCCCTTTCTATACCTGTTTGTTACGACCAGACGTTGGAGTCCAGGAGCCAGACGCCATTGTCGATGACGACTGCTACTACTCGGGAGGTGCCTACTACTACGTGCGGGCCGCTGACGACGACCAGGAGTAGTTTAGGAGGATCTCAGGCAGGAGGCCTGCACCTCTTTCGATCTGTATCCCAATTTGTGCTAGCCTTCTTAAGGCAAACTTGTTTAACCTTATGTCTGTACTCAGATATTTTTGCTTCCGCTGACTCTTGTGTATTCGAGCCCTCGAGGCCCCTGGCTTGTAATATAAAGCTTGTATTATTTTAATTTGTGTCTATAGTTGTGTTGTGATATCTTCCCGTGAGTCCCTGATCTCGATCGTACACGTTTGCGTGTATGATTAGTGTACGGTCAAATCAGGGGCGTCACAAGTTGGTATTAGAGCCGACTGCCTGTAGGAATCCCCCTTCCACACTCCTTGGCCGAAGTTGAGTCTAGTCAATAAAAATTGTTTTACTAACTTGGTTGTGTGGCCCCTGGGCCCACGTCGCCATTGGGTGGTATTAGGATCTTTTATTCCTCGTCTATACTCTAGGACTCTGATCTCTATTCTATTCGGGTTAAATGAATTTTGCTAAATCTAACATTAGGATCTTGTGATCACTTTCACCCTGAGAGCACCTTATTACCGATGATCATCTGCTGCACCAGAAGATTCTGAAGATACTCTCTGATGTTCTCTCAAGACTTTGTGCCCATTGCTTCTGTAATTCCCTACCACCAAAATATCCCTATGGATAAATACATACACCCATCGTTCTTACTTTTATTCCCAGATGATCTTATTATTACAAGATACCCCGAACTTCTCTCTATTGCTCCGAGAAAACTTTGTGCTTACTGCCTTGTAGTTCCTTGTCGCCTGAATACACCTACAAATTAATCCTCGCACTCATGGAGGATTTGTTTCTCCCCGGTTATTCATGTGTTCACAAAAGTCTTCGAAATGCTATTCAATCTTCCAAAAATCCTCAACAACCTATTGTTCTTGAATTTCTTGCTTGCTTGCATTATGGTTAATACCATAAGTCTAGTAATCCTATTGTCATCCTTTGTCATTATCATTTTGAGTCCGTTGATACAATATGTTACGAATGCTTGCAATCCTCAACCAAATCGTAGAATTCATCCTTCCGGCTCAAATGACATTTTAAACATGAGCTGGATCTCGACCAATCAAATTGCCATCAATTGTACCCCCAAGCCTACTCAACTTATCCATCTTTAATCAGAGCGTTAGCTTCTGATCCCTTGATTTGGAAATCATAATTCCTTTGCGTTTGAGCTTTGAGTTAGTCAGTTGTTTCTATAATCTGATCTCCTTGCATTCTTTCTTCCTCTGGTTGAGTACCGATGCTCACATCAGATCCCTTGTGGACCACCGGATCCTTTGTTGGATTTTATCCGACAGCGTCCTTCGTATTCAATAAGCTTGTGAGTGTAAGTGCATCTAGTGCCCCTTAGTGATTTTGGTGTATTGAAGACTTATAGGTTAAGGGACTAATGCATTTATGAGTATACACAGGTCTATAAGTCTATAAGGAGTTTGATATTTACAAAGAAAGTCGACCCCTGAAAATGAAGTTCTTCGACTGAAGACTTTGGTATTCTGAAGACTTTCTGAAGACTTTGAGAGTGAAGAAATTGGTGTGACCTTAAAGACTTGGTATCCGTTCGAGGAACATGAAGCGTGAAGACTTTTGTTTTCGTAGTTTCATTTTATCTTTCTTGAGTCATAGGAAACACCGTACTGTTAAAGGGGGTCGAGGAAATACTAAGGAAAAATTTCCATGTGATGCTCAACTCAAAATCCTACACCTACCAATCCCTTCGAGTGAAGCCATTAGAAATCTCATATAGTTCAGTCAATTTCTTCAGTGACAGAGACGAAGTTCTTCTGGTCTCTGAGGAATTTGTTATGACTGAGGAGTTAGGAATTCGCCAGTGCGGATTGCCTACACAGTGAGGAACATGATAGCCCTTAGGATTTTTCTACTCAAAATTCCGACCGTTGCTGTGCTATGCGCCAGCTGTCCCAAAATATCTATCCACCTAACAGTCATATCATTGAAGGGCATTTATGTCTTATCATGTCGGGTTGCTCCCTAGGCTATAAATAGCCGTCCCCTACAACCACTAGCTGGTTGGCTGCTCTGAGAGAAACTGACACTTGTCATTTGAGAGCAACCCATCCTCCGAGGACTTTGAGCAAAAATCATCAAGTGAGGAAAAACCGAAAACCCAAACCCAAACACCTTCAAACCCCAAGTGATTGAGCATCACTGAAGAGATTGATCCTGCGTGGATCCGACGCTTGTTACCTTTGAAGACTGTGCTTCTTCCAGACGGTTAGGCGTCATGGTCTAGAGCATCCCAGAGGAATTGTGGATCGCCGAGTGACCAAGTTTGTGAAGGTTTGGAAGTCGCCTGAAGCCTTACCACGAGTGATTGGGTGAGGTCTGTGTGACCTTAGCTCAAGGAGAATACGGTGAGGACTGGGTGTCCTGAGCTGCGTGTTCAGGACTGGGTGTCCGGAACTGTGTGTCCTCGAGTTTAAATACTCAGCCTCTCCAACCAGACGTACAACTGAGACAGCAGTTGGAACTGGTCTACCAAATCATTATCTTCACCAAGCTTACTGGTTCTATTTCCTCAACTCTTTCATTTCCTCATAATTGTGTTGTGTGTTTGTTCATATCTGTGTTTGAAGACTTTGACTGAAGATTTTCTCAATTTCCTCAGTTCAATTTCTTCAGTCTGTTTGTCTTCATCCTGTGTTATCCTGTGATTACGCTTTCAGTACTCTATGCCTGTCTTCATTTCATCATGATGACCATACTTGTATTCTGTCATGTTTACTCTTGAGTACTTATTCCGCTGCTAGTAGTTCTTCGCTAAGGAATTTCCTCACCGGCAAATTCCTTAGTGAAGAATTTCATAATAATCGCCTATTCACCCCCCCCCCTTTAGTCAATATAACGCACTTTCAATTGGTATCAGAGCAAGGTACTCCCTTGTTCTGTGTGATTTTGATTTAAGCGCCTGGAGTTTTAGTTATGTCGACCGCAGGTATGATCAAGGTCTCTGTTGGGTGTCCTACCTTCGATGGGACGGACTACCCCTACTGGAAGAATAAGATGCGAATGCATCTTGAAGCAATTGATAACGATCTCTGGTATGTTGTGGAAAATGGTGTTCACTCAGTCACACCTTCGCTGAATGCTGCTGATGTGAAGAGATTCAAGCAACTCGACTCTCAAGAGAAGAATATCATATGTGGCCATCTGAGCAAAGGACAGTATGGCAGAGTGAGTGCTTTGGAGACAACAAAGCTTATCTGGGACAGGTTGTCCAAAGTGAATGAAGGAGTCTCAACACAGCGTGACTCTCGAGTTGATGTTCTTCACAATCTCTTCAATCGCTTCAAAAGACTCGACAATGAAAATGTTCAACAAACCTTCGATCGCCTCACTGGCATCTCAAATGAGCTTCAAGCACTGGGTGCCACTGACATCACCGACCATGAGGTGGTGAAGAAATTGCTGAGATCGCTTGATTCCTCATTTGACACTCTGGCATTGATGATACAAGAACGTGTTGATTACAAGTCACTTGATCCCGCTAATATTCTCGAGAGGCTAAATACTCATGAGTTCCAACTTGCTGAAAAAAGAGATCTCTATGGTTCAAGCTATGGCAGAACACGTGCACTGAAGGCCAAGGCAGTATCTGGGTCCGAAGATGAAGACTCTGGTAGCAGCCTTGCTGATCCTGAAGAACTAAGCCATGATCTGGCTCTGCTTGTGAAGAAGTTCCAACAGTTCTCAAGACGTGGTCGCCTTGGAAGACCCTCAAGGAGCAGTTATTCCTCATCCAGTGACTACAAGAGGAGGCTCTGCACAAATGCAAGAAGCCTGGACATTACATTCAAGATTGTCCTTAGTGGGAAAAGGAATCAAAGAAGAAGAAATACAAGGACTACAGTTCTGATGATGCGAATAAAAAGAAGAAATCCACAAAATATTCATCATCAAAATCCTCAAAGCCTTCATATCACAAGAAGAGCAGCTCCAAGAAGGCCAGGGCATTCATTGGCAAGGAAATGGACTCTGAGGCTGAATCTGAAGAAAATGAGGAAGATGAGTCATATGAGGAGTCCGAATCCGGAGTGGTGAGCCTAGCTCTCACTACTGCATTCGTCAGCAAGTCTATCTTCAACACTGAAGAAAATGACCTCACCAACAAGGCTGATGAAGGGGATGATGACTATGCTCCCACCTATTGCTTCATGGCAAAGGGTGCCAAGGTACTCAAATATACCTCATCTGAATCAAGTGAGAATGAATCTGATGAAAACCTTAAGCCCAATTATTCTAAACTTTCTAAGATTGTCGTAAAACAACAAAGGGCTTTAGAAAAGGTTCAAAACATGCTAGACAAAAGTGATGATATGTTGGGTGAAGAAATGGATCGCACTAAAGCCTTGACTAAAAATCTTCAGAGATTTCATACTAGGTTTGACAATCTTCAAAGTTATCATAACACTCTTTTATCTGATCATGAGAAGCTTTCTTATGAATTTCTTCAAAGAAAGCAAGATCTTGAGAAGGTAAGAGTGAGTTATGAAGATCTTCAGAAGGAGCGCGATTCATTACTTGCTCAACAAATCAGCGCTTCTCGGGAAGAATTTGTTCCTCCATGTTTGAAATGCATTGAACGTGAATCTGCTAATTCTTCACCTGAATGTTCAAATGCTGCAAATGTTTCAAATTCTTCACATGCCTCTGCTATCACTAATTCCTCATTTGAGGACATTGCCAATATCACTGATGATGCAGGGTTGAAGGAATTGTACATGACAGGCATGTACAAAAGCCTCAAAGGGCATCAGACTCTTTGTGATGTGCTTAAAAAGCAGATCCTCAACAGGAATCCTAGGAAAGAGGCTATTGCCTTTGAGAGGAAACTCAATGCTGATGGTACATATTGGAAGCCTGAGCAGTACCCCAAAACTACATGGGTTGCTGCAAAGGGACCTCCAGTTGATCCATCTAACTTATCTGGATTTGCATGTGAATCTCCTCATTCTGATGATGAGTCATTTGACTCCAACTATAAACTGTTCAAAAATCAGAATGGTGAAGTATTTGCTAGATATGTTGGCACTAACTGCAGGAACGGTCCACCTATGAAGAAAATCTGGGTTCCCAAAAGATGCCTTGAAAATCTTCAGGTGAATGTCATCATGACGCCACCTGTGAAGAATAGGAACCCCAGATCAAATTCCTCATACGGATCAAATTATTCATATGGATCCAAGTCCTCATACGGACCAAACTCCTCACATGGATCATATTCCTCAAAAGGATCAAAGTCCTCATATGAACATCATCGTGCTAACCCATCTGTTTCGCAGGGAAGATCTAAGGATTATGGATATGTGCATTATTCTTCAAATCACTATGTCCATAAGTCCTCGAAGAATTTCTCTGCTTACTCTTATGCTTATTCTAACCCCTCTTATGTGAAACGAAATGGACTGGCTTCTATGCCACCTTTCTCTTATGGAGCTCGCAGAATGATGAACTCTTTGCCACCCCTTCAGATGTGGGTGGTGAAGAAAAAGAACTAATCTCTTATGTAGGATCAGGTCTCCAGACGAACTTAAATGTCTGATGAAATTGCTGGAGACCTGAATATGCTTGAAAGGACGCAAGCTATTCATGAAGAAATGAATTTTCATTTCTCACGTCCTCCTACTGCTTTATCTGTTCTATTGTCTGATGAAATGGATACAAAATCTTCACAAATTCTTCAAGAAGACTGCCTATGAACTCCTCACTGATAAGAAACCCAATGTAAGTTATTTCAAAGTCTTCGGTGCTAAATGTTGGATTAGAGATCCTCATCACAACTCAAAATTTGCACCGAAAGCACATGAAGGTTTTATGCTTGGTTACGGAAAGGACTCGCACACCTACAAAGTCTTCAACAACGTTCTTCACAAGGTTGTTGAAACTGTAGATGTGCGGTTCGATGAAACTAATGGCTCGCAAAGAGAGCACCTACCTACTGTGATAGATGAACCAGCACCTAAGGAAACTATCAAGTTCAATGCTACTAAGGATGTCATTCCTACTGAAGAATTTGCTGAAGAATTCATTCCAGAACGTGAAGAACGTCGAGCTGATGCACCTGAGAAAATGCTGAAGAAAATGGTGTTGAAGAAATTCCTCAACGACAACCAGCTCATCCTCGCATTGCAAAAGAAGTGCAAGTTGAAAAGATCATCAATGACATCAAAGCGCCAGGTCCTCTCACACGCTCAAAAGCTTCACATTTATCTAACTTTTGTGGGCACTATGATTTTGTCTCTATTACAGAGCCCACTAAGGTAGATGAAGCATTTCTGGAGCCTGAGTGGATTCAGGCCATGTAAGAAGAATTACATCAGTTCGAGCTCAACAATGTCTAGGAACTGGTCAAACGCCCAGAACCTCGCAAGCACAATATCATCGGCACAAAGTGGATCTACCGCAAAAAGCAAGATGAAAATGGCCTTGTGGTGAGGAATAAGGCACGGCTTGTAGCTCAAGGCTACACAGAGGTTGAAGGAATTGATTTCGATGAAACTTTTGCACCTGTTGCTAGACTTGAGGCTATTCGCATATTACTTGCTCATGCTAACCATCATGATATCACTTTATATCAAATGGATGTGAAAAGTGCATTCCTCAATGGTAAGCTTGAGGAAGAAGTATATGTTGCTCAACCCCCAGGTTTTGAAGATCCAAAGAATCTTGACAAAGTCTTCAGACTCAACAAGGCCCTCTATGGCCTCAAACAGGCCCCACGGGCGTGGTATGATACCTTGAAGAAAGGCTTCAAACCCGGTTCACTCGACCCTACTCTTTTCACTAAATCTTATGATGGTGAATTGTTTGTGTGCCAAATATATGTTGATGATATTATCTTTGGTTGTACTGACCAACGTTATAGTGATGAATTTGCCTATATGATGAGTGAAGAATATCAAATGTCTATGATGGGAGAGTTGAAATTCTTCTTAGGTCTTCAAATTCGTCAACAACGCAATGGCATATTCATATCTCAGGAGAAATACCTCAAGGACGTACTGAGGAAATTCGGCATGCAAGATTGCAAAGGCGTCAAAATTCCTATGCCCACAAATGGCCATCTATGCATTGATGAAAATGGTATCGACTTCGATCATAAGGTATACCGCTCCATGATTGGCTCCTTATTGTACTTATGTGCATCTAGGCCAGATATAATGCTTAGTGTTTGCATGTGTGCCCAATTTCAAGCTACACCGAAGGAATCACACCATAAGGCTGTGAAGCATATTCTTCGATATCTAGCTCACACACCAACACTTGGATTATGGTACCTGTCGGTGTCAAAACCGGCGAATCTCGGGTAGGGGGTCCCGAACTATGCGTCTAAGGCGGATGGTAACAGGAGGCAGGGGACACGATGTTTTACCCAGGTTCGGGCCCTCTTGATGGAGGTAAAACCCTACGTCCTGCTTGATTTATTCTTGATGATATGAGTATTACAAGAGTTGATCTACCACGAGATCGGAGAGGCTAAACCCTAGAAGCTAGCCTATGGTATGATTGTATGTATATGATCTGTCGACTAGCCTGGCCTCGGTTTATATAATGCACCAGAGGCCTAGGATAACAAGAGTCCTAGCCGAATACGCCGGTGGGGAGGAGTCCTTGTCTTGATCGCCAAGTCTTGTGGAATCTTCCATGTATGCGGAAGATGTCCAAACTGGCCCATGAGTATACGGCCATGGGGGTCCTCGGCCCAATCTAACAGATCGGGAGATGACGTGGTGAGTACCCCCTTGTCCAGGACACCGTCAGTAGCCCCCTGAACCAGTCTTCAAGTTAGGGATGCTCCTCGATTCTTCCGAACTATTCTTCATCTCCGGTTGTCGGTCTTGAAAACTGGTTCAACAAATCTTCTCATCTTTGATCTTGAGGCTCGCCGAAATGCATTCGACGAGTTTACACGTCGGGTATCCGAGGAGCCCCTTTAAGTTTCTGGCCTTTATCAATGCCTTGTTATTTCTATGCCTCACCTCGGGTTTAAAGTTGTTCCCGGGAGGCAGTGTCCTCTTGCGTCTGAGCTCTAACGCCAGACTGCATTCGAGGTATCTTTTGCAGCCGAGCACCAATGTCGGACTGCTTCCGAGCTCCAACGCCAAAATGTATCCGAGCTCCAACGCCGGACTGTGTCCAAGCTCCAACGCCGGACTGTGTCCAAACTCCAACGCCGGACTATACCCAAGATGTCATAGATCATCTTGGTCCAAAAAGGTTGAAGGAGTTTAGCCGAGCTTAATGCTGGAAATGCCCTCTATGGAGCCAGCCACTAGCGCCCGAGCTTTATGCCGGACTGCTTCCGAGGTGGTGCACCACCCCGACTATGGGCTGATTTTTTGTCAATAATTTTGATTGGTGCAATTTATTCTCTGCCGAGATATATAGCCAGTAGCCCTCAAGGTGTGTATCGGTCTAAAACCCAAGATGCACCTGAAGGATGACGTAAGACCGCTGATCCCAGTAGCCGCTGAGACTCAGGTTGATTTGCAAAATCGGCCTAAGGATCAAGTCCTAGCTCAGCAGAATACTTCGGGACACAAAAAGCGGCGTGCTCAGTCCTCGAGACTCGGGTTGGGTGCGGCCGACCAACCTGAGGATCATAATCTCCTCGGAAACTGTATTGCACTTAAAATTTTCTGCATTGTACAGGCAATGCAATAGCCCCTGAGACATTGGTCGGGTGGCAACACCAGATCAGGGGATCGATGTGCCCCTTTAATATTTGTAAATAATAAGCCTGAAGCCCAGTAGCCCTCGAGCCTTAATGCGGGCATGGGTGGCCGAATTAAGGATCAATATCCATAGTAAAATCACAAATTATGTGTAATGACTCTATGTATCCAAGTACTTTACATCATTAATGCTCGGATCCGCATTGTACAAAACTTTGTTGACCGACCATCGGCTTCCACCTCCTCGGCCAGTAGCCGAGGAGTGTTTGTCCTACTTTATAAAGCCTTTATGAGGGCAAAGATTTACGACAAACAAGGCAATCTAGCCATACGGTTTTATAAACAAAGGTACGTAGAGAGATATGTTATATCACTATTTAACATAATAAATGTCTTCCAAAGAAAATAATCCCGCTATCGGTTTCTTTCTTTGGGTTGTCATGCTGAGCATGATCATGAAACCTCAGCTCTAATGTAAGAGCAAAATATTGAGGATTTAGTTTGGGAGGCCAGTTACTAGCCCCCGGTAGTGTTCGGCGACAGTCGAGGTCAAGCCGTAAACACTTCGGCCAATGTTATGAATGGCCAGACATTTAACACCGTCGTCGGATTGCTGACCAGTTTACGCTTATTGTGACAGTCAGTTTTCGGCTTTCTCCACTGAGGTGCTTAACCATGTGAGCTGGAAGCACAATCATAGTGGTTCTCCCTTTGCACACCTAGCCGAACAAAGCGGAACATAGGAGGCAAGCGTAGGAGCCAGGCAACCCAACTATTGAGCGAAGACACAATTCGAAACCAATGCATATATAGTGAGATCCGAGAATGTTTTTGCCGAATCTATAAAGGTGTCCGGCATTGCACTGCGAGATTTGTGCTGAAAACACACAGATGGTTTAAAAGTGCCATAAGCTTGGAAAACCAAAAAATGTCAGTAAAAACCTGATGTCCGAACAAGATCAAGTGTTCGGTGCCAATCTGAAAATTGGCCTTAGAAAAAAAGTGTTTCTGTCGTGCTTTAACATGACACATCCTATCTCAAGACTTCAAGCGGGTCAGCCTACGGCTCCAACCTCCTATCCCGAGGGCGGAGTACTTCTCATTAGGCCAGTTTAGCAAACTAAACTCTAGCGGCTTTGAGAGAGAAATTAGGCTCCCCGGCTAGTGACCACACGCTCGTGTCGAAAAAAGGAGTGATAAATAATAATAGTAATAAAAACTTTGCAACGACTAAGAAGAAGAACACTTATTATAAAACGGCTCATATAAATTTAAGAGCCCCCAAGTGACTTGGGTAAAAGAATTTTATGTATAATGATTGTATGTACCGAAGTACTAATATCATATCTTTGTTCACCCGAACTTTAAACGCGTCTTAACCGACCGTCGGCTTCTCCCTCTTCGGTCAAGGACCGAAAAGTGTTATGTACTCCACCTGTCGAGAATATCGACAGTGTTTCCGATAACCAGGCAACTGGGCCATAAGGCTGTAACAGACAAAGCGCGCTCAGGGAACTTATGCTATATTACAGACGAAGTGTAAGAAGCATCTTCGAAGAAAATAGTACCCCCACTGATACCTTTCTTCGGTGCTCATTATTGCTATGAGACTTGTGCAATAGATTTTTTGTACTCATGAGTTCCGTTGTGTGTCGACCATGATTGAAAACAATAAGAGCGCTAGATTTCGGCTTCAACCAGTCTGAGGTCAGAGCTCGGAGGACCCGGTCGTGACAATCGCAGAGGTGCTCCCTTTACTCCCTAGCCGAACAATCAGAAACGTAGGGGTAAGCACAGGAGCTAGGCAACCCAGCTTGCAAATCGCTTAAGTCAATATGGTGCATATTGTGGTGTAATACACAAACAAGGAATGAAGCCGTACAAGTATAATAATATGCAAGAGGAAAAGCTTCATAAAAGAAGCCCCAAATAAACGGGGTATTTGAATTTGCATGCCACAAACAAAGTTTTGACAAGGAGATTTTTTACAAGCAACTTTTGCCAAAAAAAAGTATAATGCTTGGTCGAACCGAACACAAGTTAAAAATTAAAACTTTGAGCATGAAAGCGACTTAGCTGGTTAATGTGTTCGGTATTGATGACGCGGTCCGAGCTTGATGTGGGACAAGGTTCCATCCCCCAAGCCGGTCCCAAGGTGGTGGAGCGGAGAGCTCGACACGCCGAAGTGGTGACATAGCACGGTCAATGCAGGCCGGCAGAGTGACGCCAAAGTCCCCGGATCATTTTCCTGTGCACAAAAAATAGTGCAAATCGGAGATAATAGTAATAATAATAAAAAAATCGTTGCATAATAAATAATTTATGCAAAGTGAGTAATAAAAGAAATATGGCCTGGCGCCGAAGTCAATGTCGATGCATGGGTGTCGGCATGATGCGGTAAAGGCGTGGCGGAGCCTGAATTCACAGGTCGGTCCGAGTTCCGGATGCGGCGTTTGCCGGACTATCTACGAAAACTAACCGAACTACCACGCGACCGTCGTTAGTGCGGCCATCATTTGATAGACCTGTGTACACATGATAGACAAACCAGAGTAATAATTTTTTGGGAAAATGAACCCAAACAAGCAAAAAATACTAGGAATAAAAGCACCTGGTTTATTTGTTGTAGCAATCCGAAGGAAGGTGATTCCCAAAATTGGGACTCGATCCGCACACCCATTGCCTGATGGGCGATAAAGCGACGACAGGGCGATGTTGGCAAAGGTTGGCTCGCCGAGGCACAGCCCTCGGCCTAGCTAATGTGACGGAGCTGGTTGGCTAGAGACGCCGAAGTCTCCGGAGTAGGTTGATGAAGAGATGGCGAAGCCCTCGGTCCAGCCAAGATGTCGAAGCCTCAATGTCAGCCGATGAGTCGAAGTAGGTCGGCGTGATGGACACCGGCTTGAAGAAGCAACAGTGCGGCCCTGCCGATGCAGGTCGTGACGTGGTCAATGTCGGCTTGATGAAGTGACCGTGCAGCGATGTTGGTGATGGTTTATCCTTCGCGATGCCGAACTCTTGTTCGGCTTGCCGAGATGAAGATCCGAAGAAGTTGAGCTCGGCTCAATAAAGTGACGACGCGTCTAGCGCAGGTCGGCAGTCTTGGAGCAATATTGCCGGACTAGTTTGATACCAGCATGATGATGAAGATGACCTCAGGGGAGGCTTAAAAATTTTACGGGCACGTGTTTAAAAATGACGCATAATACCCTAGAAGAGAATTCCTCTAAAAAGGTTGTCGAATATCACGTTCATAAGGAAACATGAATTCGGGTCGGATCCGTATTCGCGCAGAAAAAGGTCCGAGCATTGGTCCACTCATCGGAAGGTTCCCGGAGTTTGAACCGTTGGATCGAGCTGCAATTTGGAGGGGTGGTAGATATGGGAATTCTGCAGTAGATGAATGGTTGGATCTTCCAAAGGACCTCCGAGCTGGGCTCAGGAGACCACGCTCTAAACTCGTCTAGATTTCCGTCCAGATTTGACAGGGCTCCGGTATATCGTAGATTGCCTGAGATTCCTCCATCGGAACTCGACGAAATTTTGCATGGTTGTTGTAGACTCAATTCCGCACAATTCCACCAAAGGGATCGTCAAGGAGATGCTCTAAGAGATGGTGGCAGCGGATACAAGTTTGCTGTTCGGAAAAACAGCACGGTCGCCCGAGGGCAATGTTGACATTGAGCCCTCGAGCTCCATGGATGATTCCTCCATGATCTTGATAGAGATCGGAGTTGATGTTAAAGAAGGCCCTCATCCGAACATGATGATCGGAGATGGAGTATAGTCCTCGGTCCAGCCAAGGTGACCAGTCGAGCCGGAGACGAAGATGTCGGCATCGCAGTTGACCTGCAGACGAGCCATCGATCCTTTTGCCGATCACACAGCGGAACTCTCAATGAAAGCACCAATGTCGGTGTCAAAACCGGCGGATCTCGGGTAGGGGGTCCCGAACTGTGCGTCTAAGGCAGATAGTAACAGGAGGCAGGGGACACGATGTTTTACACAGGTTCGGGCCCTCTTGATGGAGGTAAAACCCTACGTCCTGCTTGATTTATTCTTGATGATATGAGTATTACAAGAGTTGATCTACCACGAGATCGGAGAGGCTAAACCCTAGAAGCTAGCCTATGGTATGATTGTATGTATATGATCTATCGACTAGCCTGGCCTCCGTTTATATAATGCACCAGAGGCCTAGGATAACAAGAGTCCTAGCCGAATACGCCGGTGGGGAGGAGTCCTGGTCTTGATCGCCAAGTCTTGTGGAATCTTCCATGTATGTGCCAGTTGTCCAAACTGGCCCATGAGTATACGGCCATGGGGGTCCTCGGCCCAATCTAACAGATAGGGAGACGACGTGGTGAGTACCCCCTAGTCCAGGACACCGTCAGTACCCCAAGGGCTCGGCTTTTGATCTCGTTGGATATTCTGGCTCTGACTATGCTGGTGATCTTGTGGACCACAAATCAACATCTAGTACATGTCATTTCCTTGGACGATCTTTGGTCTGTTGGTCCTCGAAGAAACAGAACTGCGTATCACTATCTACTGCTGAAGCTGAGTATATTGCCGCTGGTTCTTGCTGTGCTTAATTGCTATGGATGAAGCAATCTCTCAAGGACTACGGCGTCAACGTGAAGAATGTGCCTCTCTACTGTGACAATGAGAGTGCCATCAAGATTGCTCACAACCCAGTTCAGCACTCGAAGACAAAGCACATTCAGATTCGTCATCATTTTCTTCGTGATCATGTGTTGAAGGGCGACATTTCTATTGAGCATGTGAAGACTGAAGAACAGCTAGCCGATATCTTCACAAAGCCCTTGGATGAGAAGATATTTAGCAAGTTGCGGTGTGAGCTAAATATCCTAGAACCTTCGAATGTTCTTTGAAAAGGACACTCATCCTAACACTTATGCAAAATTGATGACTTAGATGTGCAACACATGAAGAAACATTTTTCTTCAAATCAATGAAGAATAACACTCTTAGTGTGAAGAAATTAACGAAGAATTTGATTCTCAGAACCCTACGATAATTGTACGCGGTGTCTGAAATCATCATTCTTATATGGTGGGTGATGCTAGCACCAAAAGTTGAAATTCCTCAATTGTTCATATTCTTCAACTTTGCATTATCTTCACTGCTTCCGTCGTTTTTCTTCACCAAAAGTTATGTCCTCTACAGCATTCACTTATTGTTAATTCTTCAAGTTGGTTTTTCTGCTAAGTGAATGTGATCGGACCCTTCCCCTCTATGCTATACTCAACCCAATCTATTCACAAATTCTTCATGTGCGTTCTATTTGAAACTCGTTCAAAATCTTCACTGTGTCTTTGTCAATGCGAACGGAACTTTAAAACCTATCTTATCTAAATTTTCGGCTTTGCCGCTCAAACCGTTCCGCATCCCACGATATACTTATCCACTCACCAACGATCTAACACGATCTCCACTTCTCACTACGTGGGTGACACATGTCAAGCGAATGAGAAGGGTCAGGGGCACATTCGTCCAATTTCTTTGTCCGAACAGTTTTTCACCGTGGCTATAAATACCCCTCCTTCCCTTCCTCACTTCTTTTACTCCGCTCGATCTCTCTCCAGCTCGAGCTTCTCAAACTCTAGCGCCGCCGCTACTTCATCACCGCTGGTGAGGAGAGCTTCACTGCCTCGACCTCGTCGCCGACGTACTCGCGCCGACCGCGGAAATCTTCACTCCGCCGCCGCCGTAGCCGTCTTCCTCCGCCAAGTTAGGGCGTGGAAGATCTGCACAGACGAACTTCACATCTCCTCACTCCAGTTCGTCGTGTTCTTCGTTCAGGGTAATTAAAAGTTACTTTTACTACCCTCCTTGATTAGAATGATTATCTACGAAACCTTCAAAGGTGTTTTTCTTCATATCTTCACACACTAAAACACCTCACAAGTCATCTGTTCTTGATTCGTTTCTCTAAGCATCATTTTTCTTCAAGATTCCTCAATTGTGTGGATCTTCGACCTATACAACTCTGGAACCTAAGACAAAGAACGCTTAGTGAAATTCTTCAAGACTCATCTGGTCAAATTCCTCAAACTTGTTCTTTTTGAAAAACCTTCTGAGAACGCATATGACCTCTCCAAATTCCTCGCAACTATACTCTGTTCACAGGTGCTCATGTCAGCTGCTGAATCATTAGGTTCTCATCAACTTAACTCATTTGCAGCATTCCTCGAAGAAAAGTTGCATATTTCTTCAGAGAATTTGATTGTTCAAATTCCTCAACTGAAGAAAATGGCTGATGGTAAAAGGCCACAGAAAGGAGGAAAGAAGTCTGAGGTTATGACTGCCTTTGAGATCCCTGATGACATCTATGCAGGGTACTGCACACCTGCTGAGGAAGATAAAAATCAGCGCAATGTGCGCATTCAGAAAATAGAAAGGAGATGGGCAAGAGAATGGAGGGAGTACAGGTATGTAACTCCGAAGTACATGAAGAAATCGCACTCAATCCTCCATGCCCAAGAGCTCCATTGGCACCTGCCAAATAGCAGATCCCACCAGCCTCAAGCGCGGTGAGGACTATCCTGATGAATGGGCCAAGCGCCAAGCCAAGTTGGCTAAGCAAGCCAGAGAAGTAGTGAGGAAATTCAATGAAGACTCTGCTGCTGCTGCTGCCTCTGCTGAGGCCTCTGCTGTCAAGCCGAAGAAGCCTGCGCGCAAGCCAAGTGCTTCACCAACAGTGCCCTCAAGGCCAAGTTCCTCAGCAATGCCCTCACGGCCAGAATCCTCAAAGCCCTCACGGCCAATTCCTCATGCTCCTCCTGTTCCTCAAAAGTCCTCAGCTCCTCCGCCAAAGTCCTCAGTTGTTCCAACAAAGTCCTCAGCACCTGTGCATCTCGCCTCATGCCAAAGGACTACAGGCATGTCCATTGCCTCAGGTGTCTCAGCAAGTTCCTCAGCTGCACCAAGTTCCTCAGCTGGCCCCTCACTGCTGAAGAAAAAGTCAACTGCTGGATGCGGTCCTCGACCAAGTCCTCAAATAATCAGAGACATGCAAGTCAGGGCCGCTAAAGCCAAGGGAACAAATGTGCCACTGCTTTTGGATCCCAAGTTGATCCTTGAATACATTGATGTTTGGCACAAGGACCCCAACACTCCCATGCCTGATTTCAAGCTGACTCCTGGTCAAAGTCACATGCTGATTCATTTCATACAAGAAGAGAAATGGAAATTTGAACAGGGGAGGAGAGTGAAGAAAGCGCAGTACAAGAAAGAGATCTTTCTGAAGCAAAATGTTCTGAAGCTTTCACCTGAAGAACTTGTCACTCTCCAATCAGAAATCAAGAAACTGAGTGATGAATTTGATCGCTATTATGTTGACTGGCTGGGAGCCAAAGTCAGATTTGTAGAGATAACAGAACAGTTTACCTCCAATGTTATAGCCCCAACGCAATAGGAAATTCCTCAGACTGAAGCATCTACTCAGCCTACTGAAAAAAATGCCAGCACCGCTGATGACAATCAGGCTGCTGAAGAAAATGTGAGTTCTAGGGCTGATGACTGCATTCCAGCCGCTGAAGAAATTGCCAGGGCACCCACTAGTGGTGTGTCTGAAGAAAATGAAGAAAATCAACCAGATTCCTCAGCTGCTCCTACGCCAACTTCAACTTCAATCCTTCCATCTGCATCAGATGTGAAGAAGACCAAGGCTGCATAGCCTGCTGCAGTGAAGAAAAGGAAAGCATCAGCTACTTCAGATTCTTCAGCTCCGAAGAAGATGAAGCCTATGACAAGTTCATTTGCAAATCCCATTGATGTTGTTCCCATCTCAACCAGGCCATCAAAGGACCTTGTTCCTTTTGATGAAGAATATGTGATCCCCAGCGGATCTGATGAAGAAACTCCTTCTGCTGCTTCGTCAGAGCAGATTGATGAACAAATTGAAGTGGATGTGATCCCTTCAACACCTGTCATCTCCTCGCCCATGCCTCAGTTCACAGCTGAAGAGGCTGGCATTGAAGAAATGGAAGATGAAGATGTGGACGTTGGCTACTCCACACCCGTAATCAGTGATGAATTCTGGGAAAGTCGGCATCCAAACTCTCCAATATTCACACCGCTGCAGCAAATACCTCAGTCGCCTGCACCAACTGTTCAAATGGGCTCTGAAAAAACTCACCCCACTTCATCTGTGCATGAGGAAATTCCAGCCACTAGTGCTGAAGAAAATGTTGCTGCTAAACAACTGAAGACGCAGACTGCCACTGAGGAGGAACCAGAAATTCCTCAGCCTGAAGAACCTGCGATAGAGATTCCTGAGGTCGTGATGCAACTCACAGACACTCCTCTGCCCAAGCCAAAGGATCCATTCTCACGCAAGCAAAAGTTCAAGGCTGATGATTTCTTCGGCGAGCACGTATTCTTCAAAGATTACAACCCATATAACTCTGCTCGCATTAGGAAGAGGCATTTCTGGACTGCTAGTCAAGCCAATTTCTATTCCGCGGTGTTGTTCAACAAAGAGAAAATCTTCTACCATGAGCATATTCCTCACGTAGATATGAAATCTCTGCCGTGCTTCGCACCAGTCCTCAGTGTTCTTCACGATGCTGGACTGCTAAACTTTTGCTCTGACATCTGCGATTGGAATGAAGAACTGATTCTTCAATTCTATGCAACGCTGCACATCACAAGAGATTCTGAAGATGTGAATTCATGGGTGCTGGACTGGATGTCTGAAAACACTCACTACACTGCACCAGCTTCTGAATTGCTTCGTGCCTTACCACTCAGTCCTCCCCTTGAAGAAGCTCGTTGCATCTACAGTGAACCTAAGCTTACAAATCACTACATGTAGGTGCTGATGAAACCTTTGAAGCCAGATCAAGCACCAAGGACCAAATTCCTCGTGAAGGAATTGCTTTATGTGCCCAGAACTGTCTATCGTATTCTTACGAGGACAATGAGTCCTAGCAAAGGCCACGACTCATCTGATGAGGAAATTGTTGGCATCATGAAGAATCTGGTATTCAACATCGTTCATGGCATTCCTGTCAATTATCACGATTTCTTCATGAGGACTCTGGCAAATGTTGCACTGTCTCCGTTTGAGCTGAAGCCTTATGCACCTTGGATTATGAGAGTCCTCAGGACAAGGTCTTCACTCAACTACAAAGCTGATTTCCAGAATCACCTCAGCTACTTGCCCCCAATTGAAGTCCTCAAGCAGACCTATTCTTCAGTTGATGGAAAGGGTAAGGCACCAGCTGTTATAGATGAAGGCATTTAAGCGTCAGTTTGGTTCATTTCTTCACAACATGACTGCTACACACAACACAGTGAAGAAAAACCATTACTACCTCCATGAAGTCTTCGGTCGCACCTAGGCCATCCTGTCACATCTGTATGGTGAAGATGATCTGAAGAAAATGGGTCTCAAAGAAGATTTTGACTGGTCTGCACCTCCACCGAAGAAATTCAAGAAGGTCAAGGTTCCTTCTCTGGTGGTCAGCTCATTTTCTTCATCGCGTGACACCGATGAAAATGAAGACTTGGACGACACTGCGGCAGGCCCTACTACAACAAACGACCCCAACAACGCTGGCGCTCCTTCATCAACTTGATATTCTTCAGGGGCGTTAATCCTCATATTCAATCCTTTTGGTCATTTGATGACAAAGGGGGAGAATTTTGAGTTAGTCTTCAAGCGGGTCTTTCTATATGGGCATTTTTTGTTAAGTTACAACTCTCGTTCTTCTGAAACTTTATTGGATCGAGTTGTAAACTTAAACCCGATGGTGCTCTAATACTCTTGAGACGTTTTTCTGCATGCCTATTCCTCATTAAATATTATTGCACGCATGCTGAATTACATCAGTCACCATATTTCATCATGCATTTCAAATTCTTCACTGTTATATGTCAAATGCATGTATGAATTACAAGATATAGGGGGAGATCTCCATGATTCAATTCTTCAAGTGTGCATTGCTTCAAAAGCAAATTCCTCACTATGCACATCTTCAGGGGGAGTTCTTCTATATCTTGCAATCAAATTCCTCAATATCAGTACTTACACTTCATATGTTTATCCCGGTTGAAAACTTAACCTATATTGTCATCAATCACCAAAAAAGGGGAGATTGTGAGTGCATCTAGTGCCCCTTAGTGATTTTGCTGTATTGAAGACTTATAGGTTAAGGGACTAATGCGTTTGTGAGTATATACAAGTCTATAAGTCTATAAGGAGTTTGATATTTACAGAGAAAGTCGACCCCTAAAAATGAAGTTCTTCGACTGAAGACTTTGGTATTCTGAAGACTTTCTGAAGACTTTGAGAGTGAAGAAATTGGTGTGACCTTGAAGACTTGGTATTCGTTCGAGGAACATGAAGCGTGAAGACTTTTGTTTTCGTAGTTTCATTTTATCTTTCTTGAGTCATAGGAAACACTGTACTGTTAAAGGGGGTCGAGGAAATACTAAGGAAAAATTTCCATGTGATGCTCAACTCAAAATCCTACACCTACCAATCCCTTCGAGTGAAGCCATTGGAAATCTCATACAGTTCAGTCAATTTCTTCAGTGATAGAGACGGAGTTCTTCTGGTCTCTGAGGAATTTGTTCTGACTGAGGGGTTAGGAATTCGCCAGTGCGGATTGCCTACACAGCGAGGAACATGATAGCCCTAAGGATTTTGCTACTCAAAATTCTGACCGTTGCTGTGCTATGCGCCAGCTGTCCCAAAATATCTATCCACCTAACGGTCATATCATTAAAGGGCATTTATGTCTTATCATGTTGGGTTGCTCCCTAGGCTATAAATAGCCGCCCCCTACAACCACTAGTTGGTTGGCTGCTCCGAGAGAAACTGACACTTGTCATTTGAGAGCAACCCATCCTCCGAGGACTTTGAGCGAAAATCAACAAGTGAGGAAAAACCGAAAACCCAAACCCAAACACCTTCAAACCCCAAGTGATTGAGCATCACTGAAGAGATTGATCCTGCGTGGATCCGATGCTTGTTACCTTTGAAGACTGTGCTTCTTCCAGATGGTTAGGTGTCATGGTCTAGAGCATCCAAGAGGAATTGTGGATCGCCGAGTGACCAAGTTTGTGAAGGTTTGGAAGTCTCCTGAAGACTTATCACGAGTGATTGGGCGAGGTCCGTGTGACCTTAGCTCAAGGAGAATACGGTGAGGACTGGGTGTCCTGAGCTGCGTGTTCAGGACTGGGTGTCCGGGACTGTGTGTCCTCGAGTTTAAATACTCAGCCGCTCTAACCAGACGTACAACTGAGACAGCAGTTGGAACTGGTCTACCAAATCATTGTCTTCACCAAGCTTACTGGTTCTATTTACTCAACTCTTTCATTTCCTCATAACTGTGTTGTGTGTTTGTTCATATCTGTGTTTGAAGACTTTGACTAAAGACTTTCTCAATTTCCTTAGTTCAATTTCTTCAGTCTATTTGTCTTCATCCTGTGTTATCTTGTGATTATGCTTTCAGTACTCTGTGCCTGTCTTCATTTCATCATGATGACCATGCTTGTATTCTGTCATGTTTACTCTTGAGTACTTATTCCGCTGCTAGTAGTTCTTCGCTAAGGAATTTCCTCACCGGCAAATTCCTCAGTGAAGAATTTCATAAAAATCGCCTATTCACCCCCCTCTAGTCGATATAACGCACTTTCAGTGAGCCTTTCCTCGAATACATAATGCCTTTGGTAAATTGTATCATCTTCTTTTTCAAGCATGCTCTACTATCGAGTTTGTGTTATTTATTCTTGAAATTGTGGTTTATGCTCCTAAGATGCCCCGATGGGTTGAACCTATACTTCCCTAAAAACCGTATGAACCCGAAGGTTTTCACAAGTCATACCCTTCTAGTGTTTTACTAGATAATTTTCTACCATACGACTTCTTCCAGGACGAGAAGTGGATGTAAGGTCATGCATTGGAGAAGTGGGAGTCGACCTTGAACCTTGTGTTCATGCCCATGGACACGATGTATATCTTATCATGGAAGCTTCTTGTAATAATAACTATTTCTTTGATAAATATCATATGGTATCTGTGAATTGATCCTTTGCAATCGTGGTTCCGACCATGATTGTCCATCTTTGATCCCCTTTCTCGGACAAGTTAAAGCACTTGTCTTCTATAGATGAATACGCCTGCCCAACCTCTATTATGATCTACCTCGAGTACTGCCCCGGTTATCTCGAGGATATCGTGCCATTGCACCATCTCCTATGAATTCTTGATAGAATATTACTCTCACCATTTTAGTCACTCCGCCGGTCTGCATTGTCCATCACTCAAAAACACTGATTAGTGAATCGAATCAACACTATGATTTAGTACTCCAAGTACTTTGTTGTTGAGAAGTTAATGCTCCATCACATCATTCCTAACATGATTGACTATATCATTATCGTGCTAAATTTTAACTGTGCCACATGTTCCTTATTACCGGAGCACATCTTTTGACAATAAGCTAAGCTTATGTCGACTTCCCTCGTCATGTCATTTTGCCTTGAACAACAAGCTTGATTCCGAGTTAGTGACGTACCCGTGGTTCCAATAACCTTTCGCTTCATCATTCCTTTGACTTGATGTCATCGCCGATCGATTACATCTTCATGAAATCTCTTGACAATTGTGTCGTGATCATCATCAACATTCTGAGCTCTTGCAGGATATCAATCGAATTCATGATGGGAAATACCATCCTTGCCCCTTAATGATTTGTGTTATCATTAACAACATTCTTGTCTTCCGCCAACACAAACTTGTTCATGTTTTGTGTTGTACCTTGATTTCCTTGCTATCTAGCTTAGGTTATGCTCTACCTTGGTGTATTACCATCTTCTATGTCAAGAATATTGTGAGAATTTCACCACATTTTAAGAATTCTTGATATGGAGATACTTCTTACCATATCCGTTCATTCATTGGTCCTCGTGTTGTTTCTAACTGGAAAACCGATAATTGAACTATGATGTGTGACTTCAAAACTTCTAGCAAACTTATTGCTTTGAAGTTAATGGTCGATATTTTATTCTTAGACCATTGGTTATCGAATCACCATTCTAACATTGATCATGCTACCTAAGCCCATATTTTGGGTGCACCTTTCAACCAATGTTTAATTGTGTATGTTTTCCTCGAGCATACCTCATTATATCATTTGATCTGACAAATGTTATCTCCTTGTTCACATAAGTGTGGAAATCCATCTTTTGAAAATCTCAATGAATTGTCGCTGAGTTCATCAGCCACCTCCTCGTCCTCTCCTTGGTTAAATGATGAACTCTTGTTTCAGAACTCGCTTCCATAGTTTGTTTCCCGATAATTCTATAATGTCGTCTCGTCAATTGTGTTGCACCTCTTCTTCTCGGGCATTCTGAGTATGAGGTATCCTGACTCCAATCAGATCTGAATTTCGGTCAGATATGATGGTTGGAACATATTTCCAGGAGTTACGACATCTTTACGGGACCCATTAAGGTGATGGCGTGCCTAGCACACCTAACCGGAGGCCCTATTGTTATAGATTCCTTTTCAGCAAGGTTATCCATTCTTCCATGAGGAAATTGTAAGGCTTATTCTATAAGTTGTTCCTGGTGGATCCTTTGTGTATCCAAAGTCTGATCTTTACCCAGTGACCATCTCAATGCTATCTCGAAGCTTGTCTGTGGTACTCCGATTTTCAATAAGAACATTTGAAGCACAATGCTAAATTTTCTTTATCATTTATCCTAACACCATTGTATGGGTAATATCATGAGATTCCTCCCCCTTTACCTAAATGGGTTTCTACTTTCTATCATGTCATGGATACCATGCTCCGCTTGCCCTTGGGAAGGATATACCCCCGAAATATGTGTGTATACACATTTTCCTTTCCATTATTCTGTTTAAA